>NC_134687.1:223142288-223427122 GCF_050947455.1 Rhinoderma darwinii
CTTACTTTTGATTGACAGCTCCTCGCCTTTCCCCAGCACACAAAATCCTGCGCTTGTGCATTGATGTCCTCTTCTGGTGTGTGCGTACAACGGGACACCGGATTATTACGATAAAATGCGCAAAATGTTTGCAGACCGTTATTTACAGTCGGAGGAGGAGTTTAGGAGAGGGGATAACGGCAATGAACTTTTGATAGCAGCAGTCAGTGAGGGATAAGTACAATTCAATAGGTGAACTGCTGGTGACAGGTTCCCTTAAAGCCGTTTTGGAACACCCTATGACATACTGGTAAAAGAGTTACCATTCCACATTCTGCTATTTCTCCCGTGTACGGTGATACCAAATATGTGTGTCTTATCTATTATATGGACCCGTTATAGGGCATATCATAGAAGGAGTCCATTTTGGCTTTTGGAGGCCTTTTTACGCCAGAGCTGATTTTAGGGTTACCACGTTATATTTGCAGTGGTACTGCAGGTCATTTTGATAAGTATAAATGTCCTGCTAATATTCATCTAGGGGTATAGTGAGTATTTTTAATAAGTGGAATTTTTTTAAAATATTTTTCCAGAAAATACAGTATAGCTGCATTTTTACAGTGAAACATTATCCAGAAAGCAACCCTCCCTTTTGGTTCTCCCTACGAAAACAGTGTGAAAGTTAATAACGTGGGACTGTATGATATATTTCAAAGCATGGATAGTTAGAGAGATCAGGATTAGAGGGACAAGTAGGGCAATAAATTTGCATTTCCCTTCGTATGCCATTTTTGCTGCACACTCTGCATCACTTTTGGGGGTATTGTTTTTTTTTTTCAGTAGCAGGCACAGGGTGTACAATGTGACGTTCCACAAGCCGTCGGACATCTTCTGCCTCATGGCTGTGTCTGGGGTCAGGGGACTCAAACAAAAGGTTTTCAATCACGTTCTCCAGAAATGTAAAAAAGTATTTTGCCCATTTGATTTTTTTGTATAGCACAAAGCCGTTGTATGTTGCCATCTGAATAAGGTGGATGGCCACCATTTTATACCAGATGCGGGATTTTCTTTGCACCAGGTATGGCTGTAAAGCCTGGTCAGACAAATCCACTGCCCCCATGAATTTATTATACTCGGTGATGCAGACCGGCTTCTCTTTGTCAGAGGTGGCACCACGTTCCCTCACTGTCACTTTTGTGTCTGTGTGAACAGTGCTTAGCATGAACACATCCTTGCGGTCATTCAATTTTATTGCAAGAAGGTTTCCACTGCAAAGACTACTTGATTCCCCCTTCTCAGGCGCTTTCTCACCAGCTCCTGTGGCAAGCCCCTTCTGTTTTTGTGGATTGTTCCGCAAGCCCCTGTGCCAGCGGCATGCAGGTGCTTGTACAAGGGGACGCTGGTATATAAGTTATCAGTGTACAACTGATAACCCTTATTTAGTAGAGGCTGCATCAAGTCCCAGACTATTTTGCCACTGCATCCTAGCCCACTGGGACATCCTGGGGGTTAATATCACGGTCTTTGCCTTCATAGATTCTAAAGGCAGATGTGTATGCTGTACCGCTCTCACAGAGCTGGTAGATTTTAACCCCATATTTTGCTCTCTTTGAGGGGATGAACTGGCAGAATGAAAGCCTGCCTTTATAACTCATCAGCGATTCATCCACCGCTAGTTTTTTTTTCCGGGTTGTACACCAGCAAAAAAGTAAGCCCAACGTAATATAGGCGCAGATGTAATGGATAGAGCGCATGACAAGGTGGTTTGGATAGTGCTATATTTTGAGGCTAAGTTTGAAGGGGTTTAACCCCTTCACGCTCCTTGACGTACTATTACGTCATGGCAGCTCTATCGTTCGCGCTCCATGCCGTAATAGTACGTCTTGCAGTTAGAACAGCGGTGCGCGCGCCCGGCGCGTTCATGCGCTGTGATAGCTGCTGTTTCTGACAGCAGGCTATCACGGCATAATGGGACGGGACCATTTACTATGGTCCCGCCTCGCCGATCGCCGCTATTGGCTAGTCAGTGAGTAACTAGCCAATAGCAGCGATCGGTCTCATTCAGCACAGCAGTGCTCGAGCCCGGCGTTCCTGAGCTGTGATAGCTGCTGTTTCTGACAGCATGCTATCACAGCATAATGGGCCGGGACCATTTACTATGGTCCCGCCTCGCCGATCGCCGCTATTGGCTAGTCAGTGAGTAACTAGCCAATAGCAGCGATCATTCTCGTCACTTCCTCTCTCTGACCTCACATCCTGCTGCAACCGCCCTGAACGCCCTGTTGGAGTTAGCGAGGCGTTGAGATCGGTTGTGAGCAGAGAGTCAGAGAGAAAAGAAGTGAAAAAAAGTGAAAAAAAGTTTCTAAAACAACGTTTTTTTTGCTTCCCACCACCCCATCCACTACCCACTCCTGTTCCCTTCCTCTTTGAGTTCTACCCACGTTTTTTGGTCAGTGATCTCCTATCACTGACCACTTTTCAGTCTTCAGGACCACATTTCTTGGTCCCTGGGGATTTTTTTTTCATTTTTTTCTATATAAAACATAAAACAAAAAAAAAAATATAAAAAGAAAAAAAAGAAACAAAAAAAAATAGTTAGTTTAGCCAATTTTGAAAATTTAACTGGTTAGTTTAGTATTAGCCCCTTCCCGCTCCTTGACGTACTATTACGTCATGGCAGCTCTATCGTTCGCGCTCCATGCCGTAATAGTACGTCTTGCAGTTAGAACAGCGGTGCGCGCGCCCGGCGCGTTCATGCGCTGTGATAGCTGCTGTTTCTGACAGCAGGCTATCACGGCATAATGGGACGGGACCATTTACTATGGTCCCGCCTCGCCGATCGCCGCTATTGGCTAGTCAGTGAGTAACTAGCCAATAGCAGCGATCGGTCTCATTCAGCACAGCAGTGCTCGAGCCCGGCGTTCCTGAGCTGTGATAGCTGCTGTTTCTGACAGCATGCTATCACAGCATAATGGGCCGGGACCATTTACTATGGTCCCGCCTCGCCGATCGCCGCTATTGGCTAGTCAGTGAGTAACTAGCCAATAGCAGCGATCATTCTCGTCACTTCCTCTCTCTGACCTCACATCCTGCTGCAACCGCCCTGAACGCCCTGTTGGAGTTAGCGAGGCGTTGAGATCGGTTGTGAGCAGAGAGTCAGAGAGAAAAGAAGTGAAAAAAAGTGAAAAAAAGTTTCTAAAACAACGTTTTTTTTGCTTCCCACCACCCCATCCACTACCCACTCCTGTTCCCTTCCTCTTTGAGTTCTACCCACGTTTTTTGGTCAGTGATCTCCTATCACTGACCACTTTTCAGTCTTCAGGACCACATTTCTTGGTCCCTGGGGATTTTTTTTTCATTTTTTTCTATATAAAACATAAAACAAAAAAAAAAATATAAAAAGAAAAAAAAGAAACAAAAAAAAATAGTTAGTTTAGCCAATTTTGAAAATTTAACTGGTTAGTTTAGTATTAGCCCCTTCCCGCTCCTTGTCGTACTATTACGTCATGGCAGCTCTATCGTTCGCGCTCCATGCCGTAATAGTACGTCTTGCAGTTAGAACAGCGGTGCGCGCGCCCGGCGCGTTCATGCGCTGTGATAGCTGCTGTTTCTGACAGCAGGCTATCACGGCATAATGGGACGGGACCATTTACTATGGTCCCGCCTCGCCGATCGCCGCTATTGGCTAGTCAGTGAGTAACTAGCCAATAGCAGCGATCGGTCTCATTCAGCACAGCAGTGCTCGAGCCCGGCGTTCCTGAGCTGTGATAGCTGCTGTTTCTGACAGCATGCTATCACAGCATAATGGGCCGGGACCATTTACTATGGTCCCGCCTCGCCGATCGCCGCTATTGGCTAGTCAGTGAGTAACTAGCCAATAGCAGCGATCATTCTCGTCACTTCCTCTCTCTGACCTCACATCCTGCTGCAACCGCCCTGAACGCCCTGTTGGAGTTAGCGAGGCGTTGAGATCGGTTGTGAGCAGAGAGTCAGAGAGAAAAGAAGTGAAAAAAAGTGAAAAAAAGTTTCTAAAACAACGTTTTTTTTGCTTCCCACCACCCCATCCACTACCCACTCCTGTTCCCTTCCTCTTTGAGTTCTACCCACGTTTTTTGGTCAGTGATCTCCTATCACTGACCACTTTTCAGTCTTCAGGACCACATTTCTTGGTCCCTGGGGATTTTTTTTTCATTTTTTTCTATATAAAACATAAAACAAAAAAAAAAATATAAAAAGAAAAAAAGGAAACAAAAAAAAATAGTTAGTTTAGCCAATTTTGAAAATTTAACTGGTTAGTTTAGTATTAGGGTTAGTTAGTGTCAGGGAACCGTCAAAAAGCGTAGTTAGGTATAGTGTCAGGGAATTTAGCGTCAGGAATCGGTCACCGTAGATAGGCTTAGCGTTAGGGATCCATCACCGTAGTTAGGTTTAGCGTCAGGGAAGCTCGGAATAATTAGATAGGTTTAGTGTCAGGCACCCGTCACCGTAGTTAGGTTTAGTGTCAGGGAAGCTTGAAATAATCTAGATAGGTTTAGTGTCAGGGAATCGTCGCCGTAGTTAGGTTTAGCGTTAGGGAAGTCCACATAAAATTTAGTTAGGTTTAGTGTTAGGAACCCTCGCCCTAGTTAGCTTTAGTGTCAGGGAAGTCCACTTGCTCTCTAAAAACAAAACACACATTTGTGCTAGTTGTGCTATCCTATTGCTCCCAGTTAGGGATTTATTTTTTTGCAGTATATAAATTTTGTCTTCGCACAACAAGCATGTCCCAACGGACATTTACTGCTGAAGAGGCGTATGCATTTCTGGCCTCCGACACAGACTCGTCGGATGGCGATACACTATTTTATTTGTCTACCTCCTCATCCAGCGATGAAGAGGAGGGACCCCCTAGGAGACGCCCCAGGACCACCACCATAGTAGAAATCCCTGAGAGAAGTGACCCCACAACAAGTGATACCCCTGAGCGAAGTGACCCCATTTGGACGCCCACACCAGACCATTATGAACCCCAAATCCCTGAGTACACGGGCAGCCCAGGCATCAAATTTAACACGGCAGGGTTCAGTGAGATGGACTTTTTCAAGTTCTTCTTCACTGATAACTTTATAGAGCTAATGGTCACCCAGACTAATTTATATGCCCAACAGTATATCACCAAGAACCCCAACTCATTTTATGCCCAATCCCAGAGGTGGACTCCTGTAAACGCAGCAGAGTTGGGCAAGTTCTGGGGACTGCTCTTGAACATGGGGCTTCTAAAAAAGCCATCCATTAGGACCTACTGGAGCACGGACATCCTATACCACACCCCGATGTACCGTATGGCCATGTCCAGGATGCGTTATGAGGCAATACTTCGCTTCCTACATTATGCCGATAATGAGCAGTGCCCACCCCGAGATGACCCCAGTTTTGACCGTTTATATAAACTGAGACCCCTATTAGACCATTTCAGTGCCCGGTTTGCCCAAGCATACACCCCCGAGAAGTGTATTTCCATTGATGAGTCCCTGGTACATTTTAAAGGGAGGCTTCAATTCCGCCAATACCTGCCAAGTAAGAGGGCAAGGTATGGCGTGAAGTTGTATAAGCTGTGCGAGAGTGCATCAGGGTATACATATAAATTCAGGATATATGAAGGGAAGGACAGCAGTATTCAGCCCCCAGAATGCCCCCCCTTACTGGGAATTAACGCAAAAATTGTGTGGGATTTGGTGCACCCACTGCTGGACCAGGGTTACCACCTCTACCTGGATAATTTTTATACCAGCGTCCCGCTCTTCAAGTGCCTCGCTTCCAGAAGGACTGCGGCATGCGGCACTGCTAGAAAAAATCTTAGAGGCCTCCCTAAAACACTGCTTGGGCAAACACTCAGAAGGGGTGAGAGCAGGGCACATTCTAGTAGCAACATATTGTGTGTCAAGTACAAGGACAAGAGAGATGTCCTTGTATTGACAACAATACATGGCCACACCAGTACCCATGTACCTGTACGAGGTACCAGTACAGAGACCCCCAAACCAGATTGCATCCTGGACTACAATAGGTACATGGGAGGGGTGGACTTGTCAGATCAAGTCCTGAAGCCCTACAGCGCTACGCGGAAATCGAGGGTGTGGTATAAGAAGCTGGCCGTGCACATCATACAGATGGCATTGTACAATGCGTACGTGCTACGTCGATGTGCAGGCCAGAGGGGAACTTTCCTGGAATTTCAAGAGGTGGTTATAAAGAACCTAATTTTTGGCGACCAGGAAGGAGGGGCACCCAGTACTTCTGGAAGCGAGGCCACACGCATCGTACCAGGGCAACACTTTCCAGGAGAAGTTCCCCAAACTGGCAAGAAGGGAAAAAGTAAAAAGAGGTGCAAAGTGTGCTATAAGAGGGGGATAAGGAAGGACACAACATACCAATGCGACACGTGTCCCGAAAAACCAGGGCTCTGTATGAAAGATTGTTTTAAAATTTACCATACATCCCTTGATTTTTAATTTACCCTGATGCACTCCGCACAGCTTATCCCCCTCATCTTTCCCTTTTGAGCCCTGCCATGTGCCCAAGCAGCAAATAACAGCCACATGTAGGGTATTGCCGTACCCGGGAGAACCCACATTACAATTTATGGGGTGTATGTCTCCGGTGGCACATGCTGGGCACAATATATCGGACACTGAAATGGCATATATGTATAGGAAATTGCAAATCTCACTTTGCACCATCTACTGCGCATTACCTTTTACACAATAACTGTTGGGTCAAAATGCTCACTACACTCTAGATGAATGTCTTAAGGGGTGTAGTTTTTAAAATGGGTTCACTTCTCGGGGGTTTCAACTGTACTGGTACCTCAGGGGTTCTGCCTACATGACTTAGCACCAGAAAAGCTCCAGTAGGCTAAATGGTGGTCCTTCCCTTCTGAGCCCTGTCGTGTGCCCAGGCAGCTAATAACAGCCACATGTAGGGTATTGCCGTACCCGGGAGAACCCACATTACAATTTATGGGGTGTATGTCTCCAGTGGCACATGCTGGGCACAATATATCAGACACTGAAATGGCATATATGCATAGGAAATTGCAAATCTCACTTTGCACCATCTGCTGCGCATTACCTTTTACACAATAACTGTGGGGTCAAAATGCTCACTACACCACTAGATGAATGTCTTAAGGGGTGTAGTTTTTAAAATGGGGTCACTTCTCGGGGGTTTCAACTGTACTGGTACCTCAGGGGTTCTGCCTACATGACTTAGCACCAGAAAAGCTCCAGTAGGCTAAATGGTGGTCCTTCCCTTCTGAGCCCTGTCGTGTGCCCAGGCAGCTAATAACAGCCACATGTAGGGTATTGCCGTACCCGGGAGAACCCACATTACAATTTATGGGGTGTATGTCTCCAGTGGCACATGCTGGGCACAATATATCAGACACTGAAATGGCATATATGCATAGGAAATTGCAAATCTCACTTTGCACCATCTGCTGCGCATTACCTTTTACACAATAACTGTGGGGTCAAAATGCTCACTACACCACTAGATGAATGTCTTAAGGGGTGTAGTTTTTAAAATGGGGTCACTTCTCGGGGGTTTCAACTGTACTGGTACCTCAGGGGTTCTGCCTACATGACTTAGCACCAGAAAAGCTCCAGTAGGCTAAATGGTGGTCCTTCCCTTCTGAGCCCTGTCGTGTGCCCAGGCAGCTAATAACAGCCACATGTAGGGTATTGCCGTACCCGGGAGAACCCACATTACAATTTATGGGGTGTATGTCTCCAGTGGCACATGCTGGGCACAATATATCAGACACTGAAATGGCATATATGCATAGGAAATTGCAAATCTCACTTTGCACCATCTGCTGCGCATTACCTTTTACACAATAACTGTGGGGTCAAAATGCTCACTACACCACTAGATGAATGTCTTAAGGGGTGTAGTTTTTAAAATGGGGTCACTTCTCGGGGGTTTCAACTGTACTGGTACCTCAGGGGTTCTGCCTACATGACTTAGCACCAGAAAAGCTCCAGTAGGCTAAATGGTGGTCCTTCCCTTCTGAGCCCTGTCGTGTGCCCAGGCAGCTAATAACAGCCACATGTAGGGTATTGCCGTACCCGGGAGAACCCACATTACAATTTATGGGGTGTATGTCTCCAGTGGCACATGCTGGGCACAATATATCAGACACTGAAATGGCATATATGCATAGGAAATTGCAAATCTCACTTTGCACCATCTGCTGCGCATTACCTTTTACACAATAACTGTGGGGTCAAAATGCTCACTACACCACTAGATGAATGTCTTAAGGGGTGTAGTTTTTAAAATGGGGTCACTTCTCGGGGGTTTCAACTGTACTGGTACCTCAGGGGTTCTGCCTACATGACTTAGCACCAGAAAAGCTCCAGTAGGCTAAATGGTGGTCCTTCCCTTCTGAGCCCTGTCGTGTGCCCAGGTAGCTAATAACAGCCACATGTAGGGTATTGCCGTACCCGGGAGAACCCACATTACAATTTATGGGGTGTATGTCTCCAGTGGCACATGCTGGGCACAATATATCAGACACTGAAATGGCATATATGCATAGGAAATTGCAAATCTCACTTTGCACCATCTGCTGCGCATTACCTTTTACACAATAACTGTGGGGTCAAAATGCTCACTACACCACTAGATGAATGTCTTAAGGGGTGTAGTTTTTAAAATGGGGTCACTTCTCGGGGGTTTCAACTGTACTGGTACCTCAGGGGTTCTGCCTACATGACTTAGCACCAGAAAAGCTCCAGTAGGCTAAATGGTGGTCCTTCCCTTCTGAGCCCTGTCGTGTGCCCAGGCAGCTAATAACAGCCACATGTAGGGTATTGCCGTACCCGGGAGAACCCACATTACAATTTATGGGGTGTATGTCTCCAGTGGCACATGCTGGGCACAATATATCAGACACTGAAATGGCATATATGCATAGGAAATTGCAAATCTCACTTTGCACCATCTGCTGCGCATTACCTTTTACACAATAACTGTGGGGTCAAAATGCTCACTACACCACTAGATGAATGTCTTAAGGGGTGTAGTTTTTAAAATGGGGTCACTTCTCGGGGGTTTCAACTGTACTGGTACCTCAGGGGTTCTGCCTACATGACTTAGCACCAGAAAAGCTCCAGTAGGCTAAATGGTGGTCCTTCCCTTCTGAGCCCTGTCGTGTGCCCAGGCAGCTAATAACAGCCACATGTAGGGTATTGCCGTACCCGGGAGAACCCACATTACAATTTATGGGGTGTATGTCTCCAGTGGCACATGCTGGGCACAATATATCAGACACTGAAATGGCATATATGCATAGGAAATTGCAAATCTCACTTTGCACCATCTGCTGCGCATTACCTTTTACACAATAACTGTGGGGTCAAAATGCTCACTACACCACTAGATGAATGTCTTAAGGGGTGTAGTTTTTAAAATGGGGTCACTTCTCGGGGGTTTCAACTGTACTGGTACCTCAGGGGTTCTGCCTACATGACTTAGCACCAGAAAAGCTCCAGTAGGCTAAATGGTGGTCCTTCCCTTCTGAGCCCTGTCGTGTGCCCAGTCAGCTAATAACAGCCACATGTAGGGTATTGCCGTACCCGGGAGAACCCACATTACAATTTATGGGGTGTATGTCTCCAGTGGCACATGCTGGGCACAATATATCAGACACTGAAATGGCATATATGCATAGGAAATTGCAAATCTCACTTTGCACCATCTGCTGCGCATTACCTTTTACACAATAACTGTGGGGTCAAAATGCTCACTACACCACTAGATGAATGTCTTAAGGGGTGTAGTTTTTAAAATGGGGTCACTTCTCGGGGGTTTTAACTGTACTGGTACCTCAGGGGCTTCTGCCTACATGACTTAGCACAAGAAAAGCTCCAGTAGGCCAAATGGTGGTCCTTTCCTTCTGAGTCCTGCCATGGGCCCAAACATCAGTTTATCACCACAAATGGGGTATTGCCGCACTCAGGACAAATTGGGCAACAAAATGGGGTGTTTTATTCCTTGTGAAAATAAGAAATTTTGAACAAAAATTACATCTTAATGGAAAAAAATATCATTTTTTTAATTCACAGCCCAATTCAAATAGGTGCTGTGAAAAAACGGTGTGGTCAAAATGATAACAACAACCATAAATGAATTCCTTGAGGGGTCTAGTTTCCAAAATGGGGTCACTTCTGGTGGGTTTCCATTGCTTTCATACCTCTGGGGCTCTGCAAATGCGACATGGAACCCGAAAACCAATCCAGCAAAATCTGGACTCCAACAAACACATAGCGCTCCTTTCCTTCTGAGTCCTCCCATGGGCCCAAACGGCAGTTTATCACCACAAATGGGGTATTGCCGCACTAAGGACAAATTGGGCAACAAAATGGGGTGTTTTATTCCTTGTGAAAATAAGAAATTTTGAACAAAAATTACATCTTAATGGAAAAAATATCATTTTTTTAATTTCACAGCCCAATTCAAATAGGTGCTGTGAAAAAACGGTGTGGTCAAAATCATAACAACAACCATAAATGAATTCCTTGAGGGGTCTAGTTTCCAAAATGGGGTCACTTCTGGTGGGTTTCCATTGCTTTCATACCTCAACACCTCTTCAAACCTGGCATGCTGCCTAAAATATATTCTAATAAAAAAGAGGCCTCAAAATGCACTAGGTGCTCCTTTGTTTCTGAGGCTTGTGTTTTATTCCACGAGCGCACTAGAGCCACATGTGGGACATTTCTAAAAACTGCAGAATCTGGACAATACATATTTAGTAGTATTTCTCTGGTAAAATCTTCTGTGTTACAGAAAAAAATGGAATAATATTGAAATTCAGCAAGAAAAATGAAATTTGCAAATTTCACCTCCACATTGCTTTAATTCCTGTGAAATGCCTGAAGGGTTAAAAAACTTTCTAAATGCTGTTTTGAATACTTTGAGGGGTCTAGTTTTTAAAATGGGGTGTTTTATGGGGGTTTCTAATACATAGGCCCCTCAAAGCCACTTCAGAACTCAAGAGGTACCTTAAAAAAAAGGCTTTTGAAATTTTCTTAAAAATATGAGAAATTGCTGTTTATGTTCTAAGCCTTGTAACGTCCAAGAAAAATAAAAGAATGTTAAAAAAACGATGCCAATCTAAAGTAGACATATGGGAAATGTGAACTAGTAACTATTTTGGGTGGTATAACCGTCTGTTTTACAAGCAGATGCATTTAAATTCTGAAAAATGCAATTTTTTCAAAATTTTCTCTAAATTTTGCAATTTTTCACCAATAAACACTGAATATATCGACCAAATTTTACCACGAACATGAAGCCCAAAGTGTCACGAGAAAACAATCTCAGAATCGCTTGGATAGGTTTAAGCATTCCGACGTTATTACCACATAAAGTGAAATATGTCAGATTTGAAAAATGGGCTCTGAGCCTTAAGGCCCAAACTAGGCTGCGTCCTTAAGGGGTTAAAGAGTTAAGCAAAAGGGGGTTGGCAAAGGGGGTGTATCTTTAAGTGGAGGGAGGAGTATGGTATATATAAGCCCTGGTGGGATAGAGGCAGCCCTCTTTCCCGCTGTACAACAGAAGAAAGTTTTCCCGCCCTCCCTTATCTTCTGTTTTAGTGTTGCGGAAGGTGGGTTTGCGATTGTCACAGTAGTGTTTGCGGTAAGAGAAGGGGTCTTTGAAGGCACGTAATGAGAAGAAGGAGAACAACATATGACATTGTTGGAAAAGAACTCGGGGCATTTAACCCTGGGTAGTATCGTAGGGGCTGGGGAGTCGTTACCCACTTGTTTCATACATTCATGATGGGCAGGGTGCCTAGGAAGGATAAGTCTTGGAGATGGTTGGTGCCCTCGGGTCAGGTGCAGTACGGCTGTAGGGCAATAAGTTCCAGACCTGACAAGGAAAGGATGGAGTTAAAATATAATGCCTGAAGTGCCTTCCTAGGATCCTTTCACAGGGGAATTTTTGCAGAATAGAGCAGGATGTTAATTTATAGAGTGTTTGTTATATTATGGTTATGCTGTTTGATTGCATTTGAGTATTTTTGTGTATTTAATAAATGGCTGCTGTGGCCTTTACACCAATTTCAAGTTGTGCTCCCTTATTGGGTTACTTGTGGTGGGAGGTCATAGCAAAGGCATCAAACATACCTCTAGTCATGACATTTTTCAAAATTTTGATCAGGGGCCTTATTTTATACAGGTTGTCACGGCGTGGATCACTACTGGGGGGGGGGGCTGGTGATTGTCATTAAAATGAAGGAAGCGCATTAGCACTTCATATCTGCTTCTGGGCATGATGGCTGGAAAAACAGGTGTGGCATGTGTAGGGCCTGTTACCCAATATGACCGGATTGAGGGCTTTTTCACTAACCCCTTGTTGAGAATGAGACCCAATTTTTTTTTACGTTCGCCAGCATTTGTGGGGTGCCACTACTTTGCATAGGAGGACGTTGGCTTTTCAGCAAGGAATTGGCGAGCATACAGATTGGTTTGGTTAATAACCAGCTCCAATAGTTCATCTGTAATGAATATTTAAAAAAAATCAAGGGCTGTAACATTTTCCACATTAATATTTATCCCTGGGGTGGCAATAAATTCTGGGATATTAGGGGAAAATGACTCTGTGGGTACCCACTCAATATATTCTGGGGGAATAGAGTAGGCCGTGTTTTGTGGTACTTCTGCGACATGCACTGTGCTTGTGGACTCTGCAGCGACACTTGCATTTGCAGAAAGCATATCACTATCCTCGCTATCACTGGTAGACAACATTTCTACCTCGGACGCAGTTTCTGTATCACTTTCATCAGAGTCAGAAATGAACATGGCGTATGCCTCTTCCACCATGAACCTTCTATGCGCCATTGTAATTACACACACGTACAACAAAGACTGTAACCATACGCACACGCAGACAGATTTTTTTATTTTTTTACTTTTTTCTCTTCACAGACAAAAATACACGGACGTCACAAAAGAACGCTTCACAAAAAAACTGATGTCGCACAAACACGTATACTATAAATCTTTTTTCCTTTTTTTAATATTTTTTATTTACTTTTCTTTTCTTTTTTACACAAAAAAAAGCACAGACATCACACACGTATGCTACACAAAAAAAACTGCTAAACCCTAGGCTAACCCTAGACTAAACCTAGGCTAACCCTAGACTAACCCTAAGGATAACCGTAGCGTAGCCTAGGTATACAATTTTATATAAGGTTTATATAAAGTTTATATATTTGATTTTTATTATTATTTTTTTTCTTTATCAACAATTTTTATTAGAATACAAAATAGCAAAAAAGACATCATACGATATTTAAAAATTTTGCACGCAGTGCAATAAATTCAAGGTGCATATAGATACAAGTGCATAAAATCAAAGGTAGGAGGTATTCTCCCAAACAGCAGAAAAAAACAAAAAAACAGAAAAGAGGAAATAATAACATCCAATGGCAAATAACAGCACAATATCCATTTTCAAATTCAAAAGTAGTGCAATATGTAGGGAAACCAGTCCCAAAAAACAAGCAGGAATGACAATTTTAAGTGTTAATTCCAACACAAAATGACACAAATACAAGACAACAGAAGGAAGCACAAACATACAAAAGCACACAGAGTTGGCGATAGGAACGTTCAAAAGAGGCCATCCAACCAGAGAGGCAAATCAGCACCACCCCGAAACACCGACCAGACTGACCAATTTTGAACAAAGTCAGATTTACCCCGATCAACAGACATCAACTCCTCCATCCTCATAATCCCGTTCATTTCAGTTACCCATTCCTGCAAAGAAGGCACATGAATGAACTTCCAGTGACGAAGTATGATAGTGCGAGCAGCAGTCAAAAAATGCCGAAAGATACCTTTTTGAGGCGTGGGCCATGGAACCATGGAAAGCAAGCCAATAGAAGGAGATGTAGGAACGTCAGTGTCAAACAGCTTGTTCCCGAGGTCAAAAATTTTCCCCCAAAAGGGACGGAGCTTAGGGCAATCCCACCAAATGTGCAACATGGTTCCAGGAGCCTCCCCACACCTTCAACAATCAGCCGACACATCAGGAAATATCCAATACAGGAAGGAAGAACGGTAGAATCTGGTGAGGATTTTATATATTTTTTCCTGAGCAAAACAAGAAGTCGGCAATTTCTGAGCCAAGAAAAAGGAAGTCCCCCCAATCCTCATCAGAGTGTCGAACCCCCATTTCCTCATCCCATACTGCAGTGAACACCAATTGAGAAAAAGAATAGCTAGGGCGGAGAATCCCATGCAGATAGGACAGCATGTGAGAAGGAGCAGAAGTCAAGGACAGATAAAGTTCCAAAGGAGTCTTATCCTGAAGCAATACCAAACAATCGCTAATGGAAGAAAGATACGAACGCAGCTGGAAATAAGACCACCATATTGATCGTCTCCCCGGGCAGGAGTCAGAGATTTTTAGTAATTTAGTGTGTTTGGTGTCACAGTAAAATTCTGTTTCCGTCTCTTCTCATACAAAGTAACAAGTGTGAGGAGAGACAGGGAGGAGAAAAACTTTGTTTACATTTTGTGATCACTGTGAATGGTTCTCACAGTGATTACATGATCGGAGACCACTGTTATTGGTCTCCGATCATCACTCTGATGCCTTAGGCTGTTGCTAACAGCCTTGGCTTCAGAGGCAGAATAAGCGATGCCCGTGAAAATTCTTCTGAAGCCCCCTCCTTCCAAAACCACTCAGATGCGGCGCTCGCTATTGAGCGCTGCATCTGAGGGGTTAAATATGATCAGAGACCACTACTAGTGGTCTCCGATCATTGCTCTGAAGCCCGAGCTGTTATCAACAGCACGGGCTTCAAGAGATCCCCGCACGATGTGGGAAAAGTTCTTCTGAAGTGCTGACGTGAAAAGGCAGCGCTTCAGAAGAACTACCCCAAACGGCCGACGTAAAAACACTATACGCTGGTCATTAAGGGGTTAAAAACAAAAGCACAACCACAAGAAAATGAAAAAAATCTAACAGTTAAAATGATAATGGCTGATATGGTACCCAATCAGGTCTTACTTTATAAGGAATGTTTACTTGATATGCATCTCCGCTCTTTTAAACTAAGTACAAACAGTACGTTTGCAGGAATGTAATGTTACCATAGGAATATTGATGACTTTCTCAAATAACAGTACTGCATCTAAGACTGTTCCTTAGTGTTCTTTTATGACATTTTTACTGATAAGCTGTCTGTCTATGGTAATGGAATGATTATTTATGTTGTTTTCTGTTTATTTTACTGTATAATCTTACTGTGCAGATAGTTATTTTCATTATATAATAGTATCCTAATATAAATCAGCCAATAACGATCTATAGGAGCAATGCAAGTGTTGTACCAGACCAGTTTTAGAGAGAGAGAAAATGTTTGATTGCAGCATAAACTCTGTTTACCTTGATCTAATGTAATTCTCTGTATTCGACTATAAGTCCAGTAGTGTATCTGCATACCAGTCCCCGGCCAGCATAAGTCGTAACTTGGGTGATGAGTCAGGAGCAGTGATGCAGAGTAGCACAGCGAAACAGGAATACACTTCGGTGACATTATGCAAACTTGACATTGAGTTGCGCACCATCGCAGGAAAAGTTTAGCATTAGGCAAGAAAGTTGAATGACAGAGACCATTTTCATGTTGGCGCAGGCTAACCCGGGGTTTGGAGTCTATAGAATCCCCCGTTCTTTACCCTTAAAGGGTTTATCCGGGGGACCAAAGATTGCATTGCATTAATATTTTTATGTAAAAAGAAGTCACTTACTAATGTACGTTAATTTAAAATTCGGTACTAAATCGTGCAGTTCAAACCCGATCAATTGTTCCCGGAAGTCCTGTAGCTTTTGTAATATTGATGACGCGCCGACACGGTCCCACATGACTGAGGGCTTGCTTCCTGTGCTGTTCGTGTCGGCGTGTTATCAATGGCATGACCGCAAGGGGCAGCCACATTGCCAATTGCTGGAGTCGCAGAGTATCAGCTAGTGCTTTGCTCGGGACTCCAGCACTTCTTCCGACATATGGTCAGTGACTTGAGGGGTTTCCTATCGCTGGAGTTCCCGAGCAGAGCATCAGCTGATGCTCTGCTCGGGGACTCCAGCACTGCTGCTGACGTCACTGTCCATATATGGACAGTGACTTGAGGGGTTTCCTAACGCTGGAGTTCCCGAGCAGAGCATCAGCTGATGCTATGCTCGGGTACTACAGCACTGCTGCCAACATCACTGTCCATATGTTGGACAGCTGGTACAGAGATCTCCTGTGGTAGGCCAGTGATTTTGGTGGGGTAGAAGCAAAAGTTTGTGAAGAAAGAAGTGTGATTAAAGGATGAATGAAAAGAATTGCAAGATAATTCTACCAAGGGCAAAACAGTGAACCTTTATCAGGAGTAACAGAAGCAAAAAATAAGAGGTTTTGCTCTAAAGCTTGATTTGTTCGTTACATTTGTCCATTAGTCTGTGGATGGAATGCAGTGTACAGACAACGTTTAATCCCCTGAGCCAGGCAGAAAGCTTTCCAGAACTGAGCTGTAACCTGTACCCCGCAATCCGAGATGGTCTTCTCAGGAACCCCATGTAATTTAATAAATACTCTGATGAAGGTATCAGCACTTTTGGCAGCAGAGGGAAGGTCTTTGAATGGAATGAAGTGAGCCACCTTTAAACCATCAACAAACTATTACAAAAATGACTGAATAATCTTGGAAGGCTGGTAGGTTTGTGATAAAATCCATCGAAATTGAACTTCAGAGCTTAGAAGGAACTTGGAGAAAATCAAGAGACCCCATAGGTCTTATATGGGAAGTTTTGTTTCGGGCACAGACTGGACAGGGCCTAATAAATTATCTACAGTCCGACATTAAGTGAGGCCACTAGAAGGGTCTAATAACTAAATCAGTGTTATTTCCTCCATGGCCAGAAAAAAGAGAACAATAATTATTATAACAGTCTGTCTGAGATTTGAAGGAGCGAAAATTTGATTCCAATAGGAGACGGCCATCCTTGGACTAGCAGTGATCTTGGTTACTTAATTTAGAGGCAAATTCTGAGGAAAAATCTCTAAGAAGGGTTATTAGGTCAGAAATAGTTGCAAGATGTTGTGCTGACCACCGTCACTTCCTACTTACTGACAGCCATGACCGCAGGACACTTTCTTCATGCCGGCGTCTCCCTCCACAAAGACACCAGTACACGCGGCTGCAGCTCTGTGTCCTGTAGGGTGCGTGCGCACTTGCCCTTTGAGGCCCGGGAGGTCGCACCCTACAGGACCTGTGTTTAATTCCTCAGCCAATCCCTTTACACCCTGGACTATAAAAAGGGCTCTGCCCTTCCTCTCCTTGCCTGAGCGTTGTTGTGTCTACCCATGTTCGTTTAGCAAATGGGTTCTTATTTGTATCCTGTTCTGTGGCGGATTAAGTAGACCATGGGCCCTGGGCTGTTACCCAAACTTGGGCCCCCCTTTCGCACCGCCGCCCTGCCGCGCCATAACTATTTTTAGCACTACTTTTAAGGGCAAGCATTAACAAATGGGTGTTACGATTCCGCTTGTCACAGGGCTGTGTCCCTACATACTGACAGTATCACACGGTGCAGGGACACTTCCTCCTGATAAGGGGAATTGTCTATCAGTCCTGGACTGCAGAAAGACTTTTTGTGAAATACAAGGATTTCCTATAATAAACATGTCAGGAGAGGTGACAGATTCTTTATAAATCTAGTGACTCACAGGTGACGACGTCTCAGATTCTAGTAGTTTTTTTCCTCTTTTCTTCTCCATCCGGTCCAGAGCTCATGACGACTTCTCCCGGCCATGACTAATTTCTGCAGAATTTGCCACTCAGATGTCTTCGGCTCCTCACTTTTCCAACATTTCCATACCTATATACGAAAATAAAGTTATCATAGTGCCACACACTGTGCCCCTAAATATAATAGCACCAAACACTGCGCGCCTGAATATAATAATACCACACACTGTAAAACACCACATACACACAGCCCCCTGTACATAGTGCCACACACAGCCCCCTGTACATAGTGCCACACACAGCCCCTGTAGATATTACACACCCCAATAGATAGTGCCACACACAACCCCCTGTAGATATCACACATCCCCCGTAGAGAGCGTTACACACAGCCCCCTATAGATAGTGCCATACAGCCCCCCTGTAGAGAGCGCCACACAGCCCTCCCCCTCTTGTAAATAGCGCCAAAAAGCCCCCCTATAAAGAGCGCCACACACATACCGCTGTGGATAGCGCTAAACAGCCCCCCCTTATATATAGTGCTCACAGCCCTCCCCTTTGTACATAGTGTCACACAGCGCTCCCCTCCTTGTATATAGTGTCACACAGCGCTCCCCCTTTGTATATAGGGTCACACAGCACTCCCCCCTTGCATATAGGGCCACATAGCACCCCCCTTGTATATAGTGACACAGAGCACTCCCCCCCCTTTGTATACAGGCCCACACAGCGCTACCCTCCCCCTTGTATATAGGGCCACCCAGCACTCCCCCTTGTATATAGTGTAACGGAGCAATCCCCCCCCTTGAATATATACACAGAGTGATAGTCCCCACCTAAAAAAATATATACAGTTTACTTACCTTACTCCGTGGCGGCCGCTCCAGCTGGACGCGTGTGAATCCTCCGGACTAGACGCATGCGCAGACTGGCGAGGACTCAGATACAAATGAATGTGGCTGCCTCTAGCACCGGGGCCCCCTCCGGTGCTAGCAACGCCACCGGGCATGAGGGGGCCCATGCGATCATGTGCGGTTTGGCCGGCCATCGGCCCCCCGAGAGCCTTGGGCCCCGGGTGGCCGCCCAAACCGCCCTAATGATAATCCGCCACTGATCCTGTTCCCAGTGTCCCCTTATCCTGTTTCCTGTATCCGTATCTAGTAATTGTGTTTGTTCCTGAGCAAATTCTAGAGTTGGAGTCGAGTTCATCCTCTGTACCACGCCAAGTGTCATCGGCGCCAAGGAGTCTGCTACGCCACGTGTCTGTCAGAATTTCTATACAGGTACTCTAGTTCTAAAGACTTTCATTGACTATAGTTTGGCCAGCTGCTACTCTGCTACGGCGGAGCGGCCTAGTGGGTCCACATACCCCCAGAGCCGTGACACAAGGAAGTTCTTCTACTGTAAAATTGGGAAGTTAGTGTGATAAAAGACCAGGTCCAAAGAATGTTAACAGGATAAGGTATCTGCCGTAACATTCTATGCTCCTGGACAATAAGTTATATGGAATGAAAACCTGAAAAAGAAAAGAGCTCACGAGCTTTGTTTTTTTGGCAGTTCAAAGATATTGCAGAGATTTATGGTTGGTGAAAATTATAAAAGGGTAAGTTGCTCCTTCCAACAGGTTTTCGCCATTATTCTAATGCAAAATTAAAAGCTAACAGTTCCCTGTCTGCATCATCATAATTTCTTCCAGCTAGAAGCAATTTCTTTGAAAAAAAGGCAGCAGGGTGCATAAGGTCTTCTGATCCCACTCTCTGTGATATAACTCCCACACACGTTCAGAGGCATTTACCTCGACAATAATTGTAAAATAAAGATCTGGATGAATGAGTACTGGGGCTATGGTAAATCTGCGATGGACATCATCAAAAGCTTCTTGAGTGGATTGAGACCATTGTACTGGTCAGAACGGTCAACAACTGTACAATAGAAGGGAATTTGCGAATACATTTTTAGTTGAAATTAGCAAAGCTTAAGAATCTTGGAACCGCTTTTTGATTTGAAAGGATCGGTCACTGCCACAAAACTGAAAACTTCGTAGGTGTGGTGATAATGCCAAAAAATTCCACTGTGTCTCTATGGAATTTAAATTTTTCAGGCTTACCGAACCGTTTATGGACACAAAGATGGCTAAGGACCCTCTTCATGTGTACCTGGTGTTTTACCAATGATGCAGAGAAAATAATAACACAAGATAAATCATAACACAAATGTCAAAGAAATCTCAAAAGATGTCATTAACAAAATGTTGAAAATTGGCAGGGGCATTACAAAGCCCAAAAGGCACCTGGTATGCAAAATGTCTATAGCGGGTACGAAAGGTGGTCTTCTAACTCATTTTCAAATGCAGATGAGATTTTATGCGCCCCTCAGGTCTAATTTGGAGAAATATCCTTGGAGACCTTAGTCTATGATAGAGCTTGTAACTAGGGGACGTGGGTAGCTTTTCTTGATGGTAATATTATTGAGCTCTTGGTAATCAATTACAGGGGAAGAGGAAGGCCGAATAAATCCTTTATTCAGATTTTCTTGTAGATATTCCCATAGAGATTTCAATTCCATCTCAGACATGGTAAAGATGTAGCTATAAGGGATCTTAGACCTGGGAGGAGATCGTTTGGGCAATCATAGACCTGATGTGGAGGTACTCTGGTATGGTACTCGCTGGGGATTAGCACCCAGACGTCCAGATCAAACTGGGAGGAAATCAGGAGGCAGACAATGTGAATGAGAATAGGAAGACGGAAAGGAGATTGCATTGCTGGACCAATTCATAAGAGGGTCATGAGTGGTTTCCCAGGATAATAGGGAACAATAGGGCTTTGACAACATCAAAGCATGACTACAGTGTAGCAAGCAGCGGGATTGTTTCCCAATCGATGGGGCAAGAATCTTGAAAGGAACCATCCACTAGCTTAACCAGAGCAGGCTCTTTCTTGGGTTGAAGAGGAATCTGGTGTAGTTCAGAAAATCTTGTATTCATAAAGCAGCCACTGGCACCCGAGTCAAGGATTGGTGAGGCGAGAATTCCGTTCTCGGACCACTGGAAGTAAACTGATACGGTGAAATGAGTAGTGGAAGTGGAGCATGGAATGTTACTACAGACAGAAGCAGAAGTAATCTTAGCTACACAGGAATTGTCCGGGATGGCCACAATAAAGACAGAGATTGGCTTGGGGTTGCTGTAGTGCTCCTCACTAGTTAGGACAGGTCAAGTTAGGCCAATTTGCATTGGTTCAAAATCAGGAGAAGTAGAGACCTCAGGGGTTCTTGAGGAGGATATTGAAGGAACTAACCATTTGCTGCGCCATTGACTCAAACGTTCCTGACCTTACTCACAGAGTTGGCAGTCAATCTGGTTGGACAGCTGGATCAAACCTTGCACAGACTTTGGGACAACCATGCGAGCTAGTTCATCCTTAAAGAGGCTCTGTCACCAGATTTTGCAACCCCTATCTGCTATTGCAGCAGATAGGCGCTGCAATGTAGATTACAGTAACGTTTTTATTTTTAAAAAAGGAGCATTTTTGGCCAAGATATGACCATTTTTGTATTTATGCAAATGAGGCTTGCAAAAGTACAACTGGGCGTGTTGAAAAGTAAAAGTACAACTGGGCGTGTATTATGTGCGTACATCGGGGCGTTTTTACTACTTTTACTAGCTGGGCGTTCTGACGAGAAGTATCATCCACTTCTCTTCAGAACGCCCAGCTTCTGGCAGATCACGCTGTGACGTCACTTCCCCAGGTCCTGCATCGTGTCAGACGAGCGAGGACACATCGGCACCAGAGGCTACAGATGATTCTGCAGCAGCATCGGCGTTTGCAGGTAGGTCGATGTAGCTACTTACCTGCAAACGCTGATGCTGCTGCAGAATCAACTGTAGCCTCTGGTGCCAATGTGTCCTCGCTCGTCCGACACGATGCAGGACCTGTGAGTGACGACACAGCGTGATCTCTCGAGAACACGCTGTGTCTATACTGCCAGAAGTTGGGCGTTCTGAAGAGAAGTGGATGATACTTCTCGTCAGAACGCCCAGCTAGTAAAAGTAGTAAAAACGCCCCGATGTACGCACATAATACACGCCCAGTTGTACTTTTACTTTTCAACACGCCCAGTTGTACTTTTGCAAGCCTCATTTGCATAAATACAAAAATGGTCATAACTTGGCCAAAAATGCTCGTTTTTATAAAATAAAAACGTTACTGTAATCTACATTGCAGCGCCGATCTGCTGCAATAGCAGATAGGGGTTGCAAAATCTGGTGACAGAGCCTCTTTAAACTGGTTGCCTAGCCCCAGACAAAATTGGAACCTGGTGCAGGATTTTTTCATTGTGTATCAGCAGCAATCCTCCGAAACCCCACTTATATAGTCTTCCACAGGCCTTGGACCCTGCATACTGTAGGGAGCTGATGGTAGACTTGGTGGACGCCGCTCGTTCTGTGGGGGTTGTCATTGATCATTTTAAAAGTATTCAGAAAAGCATTGAGATCTAGGAGGAGAAGGCTAACCTGTTCCAGTTTTGTGCCCAGGTCAGAGTAAAGTAATTATGTGTTCCACCTTCACCTGGTTGATGTGATAGGTATGGGGTTTAAGGGCAGTTGTAGGGTCGGTATAAAAGGTTAGATATACCTTATGTCCCCAAGGAATTTCTCCAGCATCAGAACCTTTGGTTCAGGGGTGAATGGACCCTGGTTTAACACTGTAAGTACTGCTGGATGAGGTTCAGGAGAAATCTCAGTGGCAGAGTCCTCAGAATGCTGCAATTCCTGGACCTGCCATTATAGCTGCACATATTTGCCTTCCAATTCCTGAAAGGGTAACTAAACATTTGATAAACTTCTGACATGTCATAGTGACATGTCAGAAGTTTTAATTGGTGGGGGTCCGAGCACTGAGACCCCCATCAATCGCTAAAACAAAGCGGCAGAAGCTTTTGTGTGCACGCTCAGTCGCTTCGTTTCTGTTAGACTTTTTCTGGAAAGCCGATGTATGGGAGTATGGGCTCATAGGCTTTCTATTGAGCCCGTACTCAGATACATTGATGTCCGGGAAAAAAACGAACAGAAATGAATCAGCTGAGCGCTCACACAAGCACTTCTGCCGCTTTGTTTTAGCGATTGGTGGGTGTCTCAGTGCTCGGACCCCCACCAATCAAAACTTCTGACATGTCACTATAACGTGTCAGAAGTTTGTCAAACGTTTAGTTACCCTTTAAGATTAGTAGCAATTACAGCTACCTGCTGTGTAAAACCCATGAGCAAATTCCTTTGCCTCCAAACTAAGATTATCAGATCAAACATAGTCAAGACAAAGCCGGGTCAAACATAGGGAATCACAGGGAGCAGCAGGAAAAAGCTAGAAAACACACCACCAGGAATGAGAATCAAGCAAGAAATTCCAAAAGCAGTTCCCCTTTACGGTCTCCAACCTATGATGTCATACCACCGTGGTCGGGCCTCAATCCTGTGGCTGAGCAACGCACAGTGCAGCCAAGGGTGCTGTGGTGTCGCCTAGGCAAGGGGATGCAACAGCTCTGGAACAAGCCGATGGATGCCTCGCGGCTGGTCGGGGATGGTGTTTCCTAGTATGCCCCCCGCTTGGCAAATGAAGTGCCGTCGGGGGATGTGCCAGATTGCGGTCGTTGACATCTAATGTTTGAGGACATTTGATGATAAAAGAATTGCCTAGTGAATATTAGTCAACGTATAAAGCACATTGAAAGATAGGCCATCAATGTTTGATTGGTTGGCGTCTTTCCATTTCATTTTCACAGTATTGGTGTCTGGCACTAGAGCTGTCTGCAGCTCGTCTCATTCACCTGGTCGAGCCGCATGTACGGACAAGCCGCTGTGCCTTTGAAAAACAATGAAGGGCCAATTATTGTTCTGATTGGTGGGGGTTCCGGAGATTGGCCCCCGCCAATCAAACATTTCATAGCCCATCCCAAGCATAGGCCAATGTTATAGCCCTGTAGTACCACTTTTATTAACAACTAACATTTATGGCATATTGGCTTTATATGTCACATATGTCTGATCAGTGCTGTTTTATACAATGTGACTCACACAACCCCAAAAACAAGTCCATGTTACTGGAGCAGAGTTGGCAGGGCAGACCCAATCATTTTCGATTGTAATCCAATGATATGGAAACTACTGCTTGTGTACATTAGACAGTAGAGTCGATGAAAAGTTCATTTCTGGACAATACACATGTCACCTGAATGGACTAAAGCTCCATTTTAATTACAACAGGAATTGTTATATCTGACTATTTCATTCAGTATACTGGGGATATAAGCAGTGAGTTTATGTATTGAAGTTTGAGCCTGGTGAAAAATGGGCCAATCCCGTATTCTCATATTAAAAGGCAAAAAGTGGCGACATTATTTATAGACATTAATAACAGTTGAGTCCGTCCATTTTGCTATTTCTGCATTTCCAATAGACTTTACATGGGAGTGACCATGCATGTGCAGCCCACGCTCCATAAGAATGGTTCCCAGATACCTCTTTTCTTAGGAATAAGGAGGGTCCAACCACAGGGACTCTCAGCTTATTAGACACATATTAAATCAATATATCATAAATATTATTCATAGGGGAAACTTTTTTAATCTATAACAAAGAAAGAGAATGAAGAAAATGAAATTATGTCAGCTTAACTGGGATGAAATGCCCAGCCAAGGGAGATAACACTATATATACTGGTCTTCAATCTAAACAAAGCTAAAAATTGTTGGACATGAAAAGGTGGGAATAGACGTGGATTAGAGTGACAAAGCTTCTTTGTCCTGTGTAGCAGATAGTAGTAGCAGGGAGAGCAATAGCAGGGGTGGGCTGGGAGAGCAATAGCAGGGGCGGGCTGGCAGAGCAATAGCAGGGGCGGGCTGGAAGGGAATAAGGCCGCTGCTGATGGGGAGGGAAGGGCTGCACCATCCGGCCTGCTGCCTCTAAGGGGGCTGCGGCGCAGCTGAAACCAGCCGCCGCCACCCCCTCCTGCACTAATTCTACCTGCATCTATAGGACGCAGGTACAATTACATGCATAAGCGCTGAATGGCCGGGTACGTTCCGTGCCCGACCATTCAGCGCCTTACAATGACGTTGATTGCCAGGGCAGAATGACTTGTCCCGCAAATCACCGCTTTCCAATGACGCTAGCGGCTTCCGTTGTTGAAAGGCACTGATTGGCGGGGCAAGTCATTCTGCCCTGCCAATCAGCGCCTTTCAGCGATGCAAGCGGCGATGATGTCATCACTCCGCTTGCATCGTTCAGCCCCAGCAGACCTATACAGGATGGCGTGGGAACGGGATCAAGGTGAGTATGTAAAGTTTTTTTTTTTCACTTAAAAATGTGAGTGGCATTATCTACGGGGGGAGCTATATGTGGGGCAAAATCTACAGAGGAGGCTTTATGTGTGACACAATCTAAAGGGGGGCTATATATAGGGCACTATAAACAGGGGGGTTATATGTGGGGCACTAAATACAGGGGGCGCTATATGTAGAGCGCTATCTACAGGGAGGCTATATGTTGAGCGCTGACTACAGAGGGCTATGTGTGGGGCACTACCTACAGGGAGGCTATATGTGGGGCACTATCTACAGGGGGACTATATGTAGAGTGCTATCTACAGGGGGGCTGAATATGGGGCACTATCTACAGGGGGCTGTATGTGGGGCACTATCTACAGGAGATCTATGTAGGGCACTATCTACAGGGGGCTCTATTGGAGCACTATCTACAGGGGGATCTATGGGGGCACTGTCTACAGGGGGCACTATCGACAGGGGGCTGTATGTTGGGCACTATCTACAGGGGATCTATGTAGGGCACTATCTACAGGGGGCTCTATGGGATCACTATCTACAGGGAGCTATATGTGGGGCACTATCTACAGGGGGACTATATGTAGAGCGCTATCTACAGGGGGGCTGAATGTGGGGCACTATCTACAGGGGGCTGTATGTGGGGCACTATCTACAGGGAGGTGTATGTGGGGCACTATCTACAGGGGAGCTATATGTGGGGCACTATCTATAGGGGCTCTATGGGAGCACTATCTACAGGGGGCTCTATGGGGGGCACTATCTACAGGGGGCTCTATTGTGGCACTATCTACAGGGGCTCTATGGGGGCACTATCTACAGGGGGCTCTATGGGGGCACTATCTACAGGGGGCTCTATGGGGAGCACTATTTACAGGGGGCTCTATGGCGTGCACTATCTACAGGGGGCTCTATGAGGGGCACTCTCTACAGGGGCTCTATGGGGGCACTATCTACAGGGGGCTCTATGAGGGGCACTGTCTACAGGGGCTCTATGGGGGCACTATCTACAGGGGGCTCTATGGGGAGCACTATCTACAGGGGGCTCTATTGGGGCACTATATACAGGGGGCTCTATGAGGGGCACTATCTAAAGGGGACACTATCTACAGAGGGCTGTATGTAGGGCACTATCTACAGGGGATCTATGTAGGGCTCTATCTACAGGGGGCTCTATGGGAGCACTATCTACAGGGGGCTCTATGGGGGCACTATCTACAGGGGTACTATCGACAGGGGGCCCTATGAGGGCACTATATACAGGGGCTCTATGGGGGCACTATCTACAGGGGGCTCTATGGGGGCACTATCTACAGGGGGCTCTGTGAGGGCCACTGTCTACAGGGGCTCTATGGGGGCACTATCTACAGGGGGCTCTATGGGGAGCACTATCTACAGGGGGCTCTATGGGGGCACTATATAAAGGGGGCTCTATGAGGGGCACTATCTAAAGGGGACACTATCTACAGAGGGCTGTATGTGGGGCACTATCTACAGGGGATCTATGTAGGGCTCTATCTACAGGGGGCTCTATGGGAGCACTATCTACAGGGGGCTCTAAGGGGGCACTATCTACAGGGGTACTATCTACAGGGGGCTCTATGAGGGCACTATGGGGGCACTATCTACAGGGGGCTCTATGGGGAGCACTTTCTACAGGGGCTCTATGGGGGCACTATCTACAGGGGGCTCTATGGGGAGCACTTTCTACAGGGGGCTCTATGGGGGCACTGGCTACAGGGGGCACAATCGACAGGGGGCTCTATGGGGGCACTATCTACAGGGGCTCTATGAGGGGCACTATCTAAAGGGGGCACTATCTACAGGGGGCTTTATGGGGAGCACTATCTACAGGGGGCTCTATGGGGGCACTATCTAGAGGGGCCTCTATGGGGGCACTATCTGCAGGGGGCACTATCTATGGGGGGCACTATCTACAGGGGGCTCTATCTACAGGGGGCACTGTGTATGTGAGTGTGTGTGTGTGTGTGTGTGTGTGTGTGTGTGTGTGTGTGTGTGTGTGTGTGTGTGTGTGTGTGTGTGACACAGTGTATGGTGCTATTATAATCAGGGACAGAGTGTATTCTGCTATTATATTTCGGGGTGCAGTGTGCGGCACCATGAGAATTTTAGCTTTGTTTATAGGTGCAGAAATTTTTGAATAGTGAGAAGCTGAAAACATCTGAGCGGCAAACTGCAGAAATGGGTCGTGGCCGGGAGAAGTCATCATAGAGATCTGGACAGGATGGAGAAGAAAAGAGGAAAAGAACAACTAAAATCTGAAAACACGTCTCCGGTGAGTCACTTAATGTAAATGTTTATTCTGCCTCTAATCAGTACTTTAGTCACTGTATGATCTGCAGCAAAATGATGGGTGGTATGATTTTTGTTTTGGGGAAACACATCTCCCAGTATATCCTTACCATTGTTCGGTCCATGCTGGGAGCTCTAGTTTTACGCCGTACAAACCTATACGGCAGGGGTTCCACTAAATTGAGCTGTATTTGTGCTGGTGTTGTATTTATGTGCTGAGCTTTGTTCTGGTGATATATTTATTTACTGAGCTTGGTTCCGGTGATGTATTCATGTACTGAGCTTGGTTCTGGTGTATATATGTACTGAGATTGATTCTGGTGTTGTATTTATGTACTGAGTTTGGTTCTGGGGCTGTATATATGTACTTAGTTTGGTTCTGGTGTTGTATATATGTACTGGGCTTTGTCCTGGTGCTGAATTTATGCACTGGACTTGGTTCTTGAGCTTTTGCATATGTACTGAGTTTGGTTCTGGTGCTGTATTTATGTATTGAGCTTTGTTCTGGTGTTGTATTCATGTACTGAGCTTGGTTCTGGTGTTGTATTTATGTGCTGAGCTTGGTTCTGGTGTTGTATTTATGTACTGAGCTTGGTTCTGGTGTTGTGTATATAGGTACTGAGCTTTATTCTGGTGCTGTATATATGTATGAGCTTGGTTGTGGGACTGTATATATGTACTGAGGTTGGTTCTGGTGCTGTATATATGTATGAGCTTGGTTCTGGGGCTAAATATATGTACTGAGCTTGGTTTCTGGGGCTGTATATATGTTCTGAGGTTGGTTCTGGTGCCGTATTTATTTACTGACCTTGGTTCTGGAGCCATATATGTCAGAGCTTGGTTCTGATGCTGTAATTGGGGTCATGGGGCGGTGCCGCTATCCTGAAGAGTCACATTGTCCTGACTCCAAACCCACCTTTCAATGCTTGTTTGACATCCCTCTAGCTGTTATACATCACTACCAGTCTCCTCCAACTTTCTCCGATGTGCCTTTGCCTTTTATTACTTGGGCATGCACCATGCATTGAGGTGTACTCTGCCCAGCTGTACCGAACATGCCAGTACAAGGCAACAGCGCATCTGCAAGAGTTGGAGGAGGCTGCTAGTGATGTAGAACAGCCAGGGGGATGTCAATCAAAATCTAGGGGTCGCCTTTAAATTTTCACCTCAGGCAGCAGAAAAGCTAGAATCGACCCTGGGAGAGGGACAGCATTTGCAGGGGCAGGATAGGGCTAGCAGATGTGTGTCACGATAGGCACATCTGCTAGTGGTAGAAGTTAGAACACGCCTCTCTGACGTTGCACGTACCACCAGAGAGGAACAGGAAAGCAGGGCGGTGGTCATGCGGTAAGGTACTCGCCTCCTGCCCCAGCCAACTTTAAACTGATCGGCCGACGCTAGGGAGGGATTAATTATATAGAAAGGCGGGTCCAACTAACTCACTGCGGAGGACTCTATGGGGGGGGGAAATATTTTTCCCCCATAGAGCACTCAGCAGTCAGACGCTCAACCCAATGAGGGCTCTATGGGGGATGGGAGGATTATTCCCATTCCCCCATCATAGAGTCATCTGCAGTCAATTATATGGTTAGACCCCCCCCTTCCAATATAACCCCCCCTTCCCATAGTTTTCTCAGTAGTTACTAATATATTGCAAGGGGAGGTCTGATTGTCTGACTGACTGCTGAGGGCTATATAGGAGGGTTATCCCCCCCGCCACAGAGACGTCAGAGTCAGACACTCAGACCCCCTATAGAGCCCCCAGCAGTCAGTCAGACAATCTGACCTCCCCTTGCAATATAATTCCCCCCATACAGCTCTCAGTAGTTATTTTACTACAAGGGGGGGGGGGGTGTCTGACTACTTAAAGGGGTTTTCCACCAAGGACATTTATGACATATCCACAGGATATGTCATAAATGTCAGATAGACGCGGGTCCCACACCTATCTCTCGAACGGGGCCCCCTAAACCACGTTCTACCTCTTTCTGCTCTCGCTGCCTCCCGGCCACTTCCTTACTTCATGGTCAGGAGTTACGAAAACAGCATAGCTCGCATGCTATGCTGCTTCCGTAACTGCCATTCACTACTATGAGAGCTACGGAAACGCTGTATTCATAACTCCCGACCATGAAGTCAGTAAGTGGCTGGGAGGCAGCGAGAGCAATCTGACTAGGTAGAACGGGGTAGAAAGAGATAGGTGCGGGTCCCAGAGGTGGGACTTGCATCTATCTGACATTAATGACACATCCTGTGGATATGTTATAAATGTCCCTCATCGGAAAACCCCTTTAAAGTGTAACTAAACTTCTAAAAAATTTCTGACATGTCATAGTGGAATGTCAGAAGTTTTGATCGGTGGGGGTCTGTGCACTGAGACCCTCCACCGATCGCTAAAACAAAGTATCAGAAGCACTCAGGTGACCGCTGTGCCGCTTCACTTTAGCAATGGGTGGGGGTCTCCATGCGCTATGACATGTCAAAAGTTTTTTAAAAGTTTAGTTACACTTTAAAGAGAGGTGTTACAATTTTTATATATATACACTACCGTTCAAAAGTTTGGGGTCACCCAGACAATTTTGTGTTTTCCATGAAAACTCACACTTATATTTATCAAATGAGTTGCAAAATGACTAGAAAATATAGTCAAGACATTGACAAGGTTAGAAATAATGATTTTTATTTGAAATAATTATTTTCTCCTTCAAACTTTGCTGTCGTCAAAGAATGCTCCATTTGCAGCAATTACAGCATTGCAGAGCTTTGGCATTCTAGCTGTTAATTTGCTGAGGTAATCAGGAGAAATTTCACCCCATGCTTCCAGAAGGCCCTCCCACAAGTTGGATGGGCTTGATGGGCACTTCTTGCATACCATACGGTCAAGCTGCTCCCACAACAGCTCTATGGGGTTGAGATCTGGTGACTGCGCTGGCCACTCCATTACAGATAGAATACCAGCTGCCTGCTTCTTCCCTAAATAATGGAGTGATAGCCTTCCCTTTTACCTTGTACAAATCTCCCACTTTACCAGCACCAAAGCAACCCCAGACCATCACATCACCTCCACCATGCTTGACAGATGGCATCAGGCACTCTTCCAGCATCTTTTCAGTTGTTCTGCGTCTCACAAATGTTCTTCTGTGTGATGCAAACACCTCAAATTCGATTCGTCTGTCCATAACACTTTTTTCCAATCTTCCTCTGTCCAATGTCTGTGTGCTTTTGCCTATATTAATCTTTTCCTTTTATTAGCCAGTCTCAGATATGGCTTTTTCTTTGCCACTCTGCCCTGAAGGCCAGCATCCCGGAGTCGCCTCTTCACTGTAGACGTGGACACTGGCGTTTTGCGGGTACTATTTAATAAAGCTGCCAGTTGAGGACCTGTGAGGCGTCTATTTCTCCAACTAGAGACTCTAATGTACTTGTTTTGTTGCTCAGTTGTGCAGCGGGGCCTCCCACTTCTCTTTCTACTCTGGTTAGAGCCTGTTTTTGCTGTCCTCTGAAGGGAGTAGTACACACCGTTGTAGGAAATCTTCAGTTTCTTGGCAATTTCTCGCATGGAATAGCCTTCATTTATAAGAACAAGAATAGACTGTCGAGTTTCACATGAAAGCTCTCTTTTTCTAGCCATTTTGAGAGTTTAATCGAACCCACAAATGTAATGCTCCAGATTCTCAACTAGCTCAAAGGAAGGTCAGTTTTATAGCTCCTCTAAACAGAAAAACTGTTTACAGCGGTGCTAACGTAATTGCACAAGGGTTTTAAAGTGTTTTCTAATCATCCGTTAGCCTTCTAACACAGTTAGCAAACACAATGTACCATTAAAACACTGGAGTGATGGTTGCTGGAAATGGGCCTCTATACACCTATGTAGATATTGCATTAAAAACCAGACGTTTGCAGCTAGAATAGTCATTTAGCACATTAACAATGTATTAAGTGTATTTCTGATTAATTTAATGTTATCTTCATTGAAAAAAACTGTGCATTTCTTGCAAAAATAAGGAAATTTCTAAGTGACCCTAAACTTTTGAACGGTAGTATATATATTCTTTTTAATAAAACAGTGTATCAGTGTGCTTGGTGCAACTTTCTAAATACTTTTTTATTAAAAATGATTTTTCCTTTTTGAGATACAGCTGCTTTGTATCCTGACTACAGAGAAGCTGTATCTAGTGCTAAAACCTGTATCCGTCAGGTCAGTGGCACTGACAGGTACAGTGTCAGTGGGTTGGGGGGGTTGAATTGCGTGTGAGGGGGATGGAGGGGGCCCAAGTTGTGTCAACAGCTCAGGGCCCATGGTACACTTAATCCGCCACTGGTTATGATATTATTTAAGCACTGTATAGATTTATTATTTCGGCACAATATAGCACAGTTAGGCCTCATGCACACGACCGTAAAAACACCCGTTATTGCGGGTCGTTATTATGACCCGCAATAACGGGCTCATAGGCTTCTGTTAGCCACGGGTACCTTCCCGTTTGCTCACGGGAAGGTACCCGTGCCGTTAAAAAAGATAGAACATGCCCTATTTCATGGCGTAATAACGGCACGGGCATCCCATAGAAGTCTATGGGGCTCCCGTAATCATGGGTGGCTCCGTGTGTTCACCCGTGATTACGGGAGCGTTGCGAGGTGAGGCGAGTTCAGGGGACTACCCGGTCTGCAGGCCACAGCCCAGTGGCGTAACTACCGCCGGGACTACAATGAAAACTATGGCAGAGCGGGGAGGTATCTCCCCGCTCTGCCATAAACAAAAGACATGTATCCCCTATCCTGTAAAAAATAAAAATAAAAGACGTTCATACTTACCGACAACTTCCTGCTTCCTCCAGTCCGGTCTCCCGCCCGTTGCCTTGGTGACGCGTCCCTCTCGACATCCGGGCCGACGTCCTGGATGACGTTTCAGGCCATGTGACCGCTGCAGCCAATCACAGGTCAATCACAGGCTGCAGCGGTCACATGGACTGCCGCGTCATCCAGGGATGTCGGGCTGGATGTGAAGAGAGGGACGCGTCACCAAGACAACGGCCGGGTAAGTATGAATTTCTTTAACTTTTATTACAGAAAAGGCTGTCCCTTCTCTCTATCCTGCACTGATAGAGAGAAGGGGCTGCCGATTAGTGCAGTGCTATTTTGCTGCCAAAAACGTGCTCGTAAATACGGGTGGAATACGTGTGACACCGGACCCATATTTACGAGCACGGGTTCGTAAATACTGGTGCAAAACGGGTGGAATACGTGTGACACCGGACCCGTATTTACCCCAGTATTTACGGGTGTGAAAAAATACGGTCGTGTGCATGAGGCCTAACTTGGACAATGTGATCCCTGACACTATTATATAGGCCTATATGCACTTTAGGCAGTATTCTGAAGGCATTGTTTGGTATTATTATTGTTTACTTTTATGACAATCCTATTTGGGCAGTATTCTATAAACGCAAGAAAAGAAGTAAGACATTCAGAGCAGGCAAGGCACAAATGTGAAGAGACCTATCTATATATTGTATGTATTGTGGGATTAAACTAGATTACACGTTGTACGTCCTGCATGTAAATATGCGCATTTTCAAACATCATGTAGATGAAAGCTTGGTAAGATTCACAGCACTGGCCGCAGCACCGCACTAGGAATGGTGATGACTAAGAAAAATGAATTTGATAAAGTTTATAAAGTTAATTTTAGCAGACATGCCAATACCTGGTGTCAGTTTTCTACTGTTTGTTCTATGGTGCTATTAATGTGATCCCTCATACATATTATTGTGTCGTTTATAAACGTCACCTGAACAAAGAGGCTAAGGAAAGAAAAGCTGACAGGCTTCCTGCACACAATGATGAAGATGAATGTCTGTGTAACGTGTAACTACAATTACTGATTTACAAAACAGGTTACTAAGAACAATGGAGCTCATATTTGCAGACTTCAAGTGTCTGCAGTCAAAAAACAGTAGAGGTGGATTTCTTATGGCATCATATCTATCTATCTTTCTATCTATCTATCTATCTATCTATCTATCTATCTATCTATCTATCTATCTATCTATCTATCTATCTATCTATCTATCTATCTATCTATCTATCTATCTATCTATCTATCTATCTATCTATCTATCTATCTATCTATCTATCTATCTATCTATCTATCTGCACCAGTATTGGCTATGGTCTTGGTTGAAGTTAATGGGGATGAGCTGTAATAATGGACACAGCCCATGAACAAGAGTGGCACTGTTGCTAAAAAAAAGGTAGCTATGTTTTCCTAATCTCACACTACCCCTTTAACCGATTGGTGACATTCGCTGTAAATGTGCGTCGCTGTAAGCTAGTAATTAGCACCCAGCGCCATCAATTTATGGCACTGCTATCTCGGGTCTCAGTGGTTGTGCCCGCATGATCACCTGCAGAGAGAAGGCTGTAATTGACTGCTGTCATCCCGTGGCAACAGTCAGGAATTAAGAAAACTCTGATCCTGGGTTTTGAACCCTTAGGCCGGGTTCGCACGTAGTGTAAACACTGCGGATTTCCCGCAGCGGATTACAGTAGCAGCAAAGTATATGAGATTTGAACAAATCTAATCCACATACTGCGTAAAAAACCTGCTGAAAAATCATTCATAAATTGACTTACAGTGCGTTTTTTTAATCCGCAGCATGTCAATTTATGTTGCGGAACCGCTGCTTTCCCATTGAAATCAATTGGGAAGTAAAGTGATTTTTGCAGTGGAAAAGCCGCGATTCCGCTGCAAAAATTGCTCAGAAAAAAAAAGAATCTCAGAACTCTCAGAACTCTCTGCTCCTGTGTCCAGCCAGGCCTCCAAGGATGACATTTTATCCAACGTGACTGCTGCAGCCAATCACAAGCTGCAGTGGTCACATGGGATGAAACATCATCCCAGGTAGCCGGGCTGCAGGACGTCAGATGGACGCGTTGCCATGGCTATGGTTATGTATGATTTAATTTTTTCCTGATGTTTTCCGCAGTGTACATTCCAGACGAAAAATTGCACCACAGTTTGGTGCGGTTTTTCGGCTGAAATTTCCTGCGGCGTCCAGGGCAGATACGCTGTGTACTTTTACTATGGCTGCTACAGCGCGACGCCACTGAACACTATGGCAGAGCAGGGAGGTATCTCCCCGCTTTGCCATTAAAGGGGTTGTTCCTACAAAACACATGTATCGCCTATCCACAGGATAGTGGATACATGTGTAATCGCTGGGACCCCCAGCAATAAAGAGAATGGGGGACCGAAAGTCCTCTGAAGTTCTCCATGACCTCTGACTTCCGGGGTCTACAGCCCCCATGTAGATAGCGCCACACACAGCCCCCCTGTAGATAGTGCCACACACAGCCCCCCTGTAGATAGCTCCACACACAGCCCCCTGTAGATCGCTCCACACACAGCCCCCCTGTGGATAGCTCCACACACAACCCCCCTGTAGATAGCGCCAGACACAGCCCCCCTGTAGATAGCTCCACACACAGCCCCCTTGTAGATAGCTCCACACACAGCCCCCCTGTAAATAGCTCCACACACAGCCCCCTGTAGATAGCTCCACACACAGACCCACTGTAGATAGCTCCACACACAGCCCCCCTGTAGATAGCTCCACACACAGCCCCCTGTAGATAGCTCCACACACAGACCCACTGTAGATAGCTCCACACACAGCCCCCCTGTAGATAGCTCAACACACAGCCCCCCTGTAGATAGCTCCACACACAGCCCCCCTGTAGATAGTGCCACACACAGCCCCCCTGTAGATAGCGCCACACACAGCCCCCCTGTAGATAGCGCCACACACAGCCCCCTGTAGATAGTGCCACACACAGCCCCCTGTAGATAGCTCCACACACAGCCCCCTGTAGATCGCTCCACACACAGCCCCCTGTAGATAGCTCCACACACAGCCCCCCTGTCGATAGCGCCAGACACAGCCCCCCTGTAGCTAGCGCCACACACAGCCCCCTGTAGATAGCTCCACACACAGCCCCCCTGTAGATAGCTCCATACACAGCCCCCCTGTAGATAGCTCCACACACAGCCCCCCTGTAGACAGCTCCACACACAGCCCCCTGTAGATAGCGCCACACACAGCCCCCCTTTTGTACATAGCGCCACACACAGCCCCCTGTAGATAGGTCCACACACAGCCCCCCTGTAGATAGCGCCACACACAGCCCCCTGTAGATAGCTCCACACACAGCCCCCCTGTAGATAGCTCCACACACAGCCTCCCTTTTGTACATAGCGCCACACACAGCCCCCCTGTAGATAGCGCCACACACAGCCCCCCTGTAGATAGCGCCACACAACCCCCTCCCCCTTGTACATAGTGCCACACATCCCCGCTCCCCCTTGTACATAGTGCCACACAACTCCCCTCCCCCCTGTACATAGTGCCACACAACCCCCCTCCCCCTTATACTTTGTGCCACAATGCCGCCAGAGTGGAGAGCGGTAGAGGTAGCCTACTGCTGCCACTCTCCGCTCTGCTTTGATGTCACTCACCGTCAGAAGAAGGCAGGAGTCTTGCAGCGGCGTTCTCACTGGTGTCGATGCCGGCCCGGGAGTGGAACAGTCCAGTCACCTGACCTGTCACCTGACCGGTGATGTCAGATGACAGGTCAGGTGACTGGACTGGTCTACTCCCGGGCAGGCATCGATCCCAGTCAGAACACCGCTGCAAGACTCCTGCCTTCTTCTGATCGCTGCTGCAGACGTCTGGCATGCAGGGCGCCTGTCAGCAGTCTGGGGGTGACGAAGGCTCTCAGCCGAAACGTACGTCGGGTTTGACGCCAGACAGCAAAAATCTATGGGTAAGTTGCTTATACTATATATCCACATATACTTTTTATGTAACCATTTGTTTGGGTCTGGTGCTGACTGCATCTTTGCCTTCAAATGATTACTCAGACCTGGGACTATTATCTAGAACACATTACATGTCTCCTGGGTTTATATATCTCATACACTATGTAGAGCACTGAATGTGCTTTCATAGTTGCAGTTACTCACTCATGATACTTCCAAATCACATATATGTTTATTTATTATCCAACTATTGACAACTGTCTGGCTTCATCTGCTTCATACTGTGGTAATCATGTTTGATTTTAATGTGTGTGTTTTTTATATTTTGTACAAATAAAATTTAATATTTTATCAGTATAAGCATGGTTTTGACTGTATTTTTAGGTTTTTATTCTGATTATGTTATGAGTCACCGCTGACGTCACCCGTAGTCATGGGCCTTTTGTAATATATGCCCTCCCCCCATATAATATATAATATATGACCTACTGATATCTATTTAGTTTCTTTATAGAGGGGTATTTAGGTTGTCCTCCATGTTGGTTAAGTCAGTGGGTATATGGCCCAGGATTGCTGAGGCCAGAGCTTGGCTGCAGCAATCACGTAGGTATACGGGCACGTCATTGCTGCAGCTATTTTAATAAAGAGCAGCGGGGGGAACGGAGCGGGGCGCTGAAACCACGGTTATTAATGGCTCTTTTTTTTTTTTTTACAACCCTCCTACATTGACCAATTTTTTTAAATACCTCGGAAAACTTCTTTAAAGAGGCTCTGTCACCAGATTTTGCAACCCCTATCTGCTATTGCAGCAGATAGGCGCTGCAATGTAGATTACAGTAACGTTTTTATTTTTAAAAAACGAGCATTTTTGGCCAAGTTATGACCATTTTTGTATTTATGCAAATGAGGCTTGCAAAAGTCCAAGTGGGCGTGTTTAAAGTAAAAGTCCAAGTGGGCGTGTATTATGTGCGTACATCGGGGCATTTTTACTACTTTTACTAGCTGGGCGTTCTGACGAGAAGTATCATCCACTTCTCTTCAGAACGCCCAGCTTCTGGCAGTGCAGACACAGCCGTGTTCTCGAGAGATCACGCTGTGACGTCACTCACTTCCTGCCCCAGGTCCTGCATCGTGTCGGCCACATCGGCACCAGAGGCTACACTTGATTCTGCAGCAGCATCAGCGTTTGCAGGTAAGTAGCTACATCGACTTACCTGCAAACGCCGATGCCGATGCTGCTGCAGAATCAACAGTAGCCTCTGGTGCCGATGTGTCCTCGCTCGTCCGACACGATGCAGGACCTGGGGCAGGAAGTGAGTGACGTCACAGCGTGATCTCTCGAGAACACGCTCTGTGTCTGCACTGCCAGAAGCTGGGCGTTCTGAAGAGAACGCCCAGCTAGTAAAAGTAGTAAAAACGCCCCGATGTACGCACATAATACACGCCCACTTGGACTTTTACTTTAAGCACGCCCACTTGGACTTTTCCAAGCCTCATTTGCATAAATACAAAAATGGTCATAACTTGGCCAAAAATGCTCGTTTTTTTAAAATAAAAACGTTACTGTAATCTACATTGCAGCGCCGATCTGCTGCAATAGCAGATTGGGGTTGCAAAATCTGGTGACAGAGCCTCTTTAATATTCATAAAATCTACAGTCATGTAACAAACATAGCATGTTCCCATTAAAAGCAGAGATTATCTAGAAACATGTGATTCTTATAGGTTCTGCTAAAAATGTACACCATGTCTGGCACTTCCTTCCTTTCTTATTGCATAAAGGACCCATTTATTTACTCAGATGAAAAGACAAAAAACATATGTCACGTCATCCCTTATGCTTAATGTACCATACCCAGATACAGATTACAAGCTAATATACTTCCATGGTGTGTTCTAGCCTTTATATCTATTATTGATGACATGGAACAAAGGCAAGTTCTCATTATATGATAAAATCTAAAGAAGATTATCCTAGGATATAACTCAATGATAGCCATGAGCTAAATTTGTTGTTTCTTCTTTTTCTAATAAGAGTTTATTCTCAGTTAGGCTTACCGCATTTCCCTACTGATCATTGTTACAAGAGGACAAAAATAACACTGTGGGAAAGAAGTCTTCCCTTCTAAATCATCCCCAGACATTCATTTGAAACTTCCTGTTGAACATGAATTACCCCTCGTAATTTCTTGGCCAAGTTCTTAGCCAATCGTCATGTCGCAAAGATAAGATTCCGTGCCACTAATATTACTGCAATGCCAAAATAGTATTGAGGGCTTAATGCGTCATATCTTCTCATCTTCCTGACCAAATATTAAATAGCTAAGTTCGGAGAACATAAGTAGAATCAGCCATATAACCAGAGATGACTTATGTTTGCTGTGGAGAATATTATTTAAGATAAAAATATAAATGGATTTATTTCCCAGTTGGTACAAACACTTAATCTTAAAAAGGTGCAACACAAATAATCTATTCCTATCATCATAATTACAATAATATTATATATATCAATAAAAAAAAAACCTCTACTGATATAATGACAAATAACCTCCCTATAAACAGCATGTTCTGACAGTAAAAATGTGTTAATTAACACTCATACCAGAAACATTTTTGGATTGTTAACCTAAACTTGAAAACAAAAAATTATATATATATATATACAGTGGAGGAAATAAGTATTTGATCCCTTGCTGATTTTGTAAGTTTGCCCACTATCAAAGTCATGAACAGTCTAGAATTTTTAGGCTAGGTTAATTTTACCAGTGAGAGATAAATTATATAAAAAATAAATAAATAAATCACATTGTCAAAATTATATATATTTATTTGAATTGTGCACAGAGAAATAAGTATTTGATCCCCTACCAACCATTAAGAGTTCAGCCTCCTCCAGACCAGTTACACGCTCCAAATCAACTTGGTGCCTGCATTAAAGACAGCTGTCTTACATGGTCACCTGTATAAAAGACTCCTGTCCACAGACTCAATTAATCAGTCTGACTCTAACCTCTACAACATGGGCAAGACCAAAGAGCTTTCTAAGGATGTCAGGGACAAGATCATAGACCTGCACAAGGCTGGAATGGGCTACAAAACCATAAGTAAGACGCTGGGTGAGAAGGAGACAACTGTTGGTGCAATAGTAAGAAAATGGAAGACATACAAAATGACTGTCAATCGACATCGATCTGGGGCTCCATGCAAAATCTCACCTCGTGGGGTATCCTTGATCCTGAGGAAGGTGAGAGCTCAGCCGAAAACTACACGGGGGGAAATTGTTAATGATCTCAATGCAGCTGGGACCACAGTCTCCAAGAAAACCATTGGTAACACATTACGCCGTAATGGATTAAAATCCTGCAGTGCCCGCAAGGTCCCCCTGCTCAAGAAGGCACATGTACAGGCCCGTCTGAAGTTTGCAAATGAACATCTGGATGATTCTGAGAGTGATTGGGAGAAGGTGCTGTGGTCAGATGAGACTAAAATTGAGCTCTTTGGCATTAACTCAACTCGCCGTTTTTGGAGGAAGAGAAATTCTGCCTATGACCCAAAGAACACCATCCCCACTGTCAAGCATGGAGGTGGAAACATTATGTTTTGGGGGTGTTTCTCTGCTAAGGGCACAGGACTACTTCACCGCATCAATGGGAGAATGGATGGAGCCATGTACTGTCAAATCCTGAGTGACAACCTCCTTCCCTCCACCAGGACATTAAAAATGGCTCGTGGCTGGGTCTTCCAGCACGACAATTACCCGAAACATACAGCCAAGGTAACAAAGTAGTGGCTCAAAAAGAAGCACATTAAGGTCATGAAGTGGCCTAGCCAGTCTCCAGATCTTAATCCCATCGAAAACTTATGGAGGGAGCTGAAGATCCGAGTTGCCAAGCGACAGCCTTGAAATCTTAATGATTTACAGATGATCTGCAAAGAGGAGTGGGCCAAAATTCCATCTAACATGTGTGCAAACCTCATCATCAACTACTAAAAATGTCTGACCGCTGTGCTTGCCAACAAGGGTTTTGCCACCAAGTATTAAGTCTTGTTTGCCAAAGGGATCAAATACTTATTTCTCTGTGCACAATGCAAATAAATATATATCATTTTGACAATGTTATTTTTTTATTTTTTTATTATATAATCTATCTCTCACTGGTAAAATTAACCTAGCCTAAAAATTCTAGACTGTTCATGTCTTTGACAGTGGGCAAACTTACAAAATCAGCAAGGGATCAAATACTTATTTCCTTCACTGTATATATATATATATATACATACACACACATATATATATATATATATATATATATATATATATATATATATATATATATATATATATATATATATATACGTGTATATATATATATATATATATATATATATATATATATATATATATATATACAGTGAAGGAAATAAGTATTTGATCCCTTGCTGATTTTGTAAGTTTGCCCACTGTCAAAGACATGAACAGTCTAGAATTTTTAGGCTAGGTTAACTTTACCAGTGAGAGATAGATTATATAAAAAAAAATCACTTTTTGCGATAGAGTGGTCCCATATTTATATATATATATATATATATATATATATACATATATATATATATATATACATACTATAAGGTACACTTATTTATACAATATTTGAATAATCTTTGTTTTTCTCCATAATTGGAGTTTATGAAGGGACCCGGTATATATCGTCATGGTGATGGCATACTTATATACAGAGTGGTTTAGGCTACATGGGTGCTTTTTGCACCATATGTCGTTAGAACTATTCTACATATTTATATCGCCAATTAGTTTCACTTACCAGTCGAGTAATGTCAGTTGAAGATGGATACGTAGTATGAAAGATAGGGCTGCCCTCTTTCAAGATGGCAATAGGCATTGCGAGTGAGTCATGCGCATGCGCGAGCTGACGCCATACGCTATGACACATTCTAACATCTGATAGGATGTGACGTAATCTACAGACATGCGCAATGGAGAGTGTGAGACGCCATCAGCCGATCCAGCGAGGTTAGGATGTTTTTAACGTTTTATAACAAACACTTGTTACGATACTGTTCACATGTTATTCCACATATGTAGCCTATCCTATTGATTGGCCTTATTAATGTAATATGCTGTTTACACTATCCACATGCAATATTTTATATATAGAGGTCGCCTTGTCGTGGCAGGTGGGCTAACACTTTTTGATCAAAATGTGCACTAAGAACCTCCCTATTTGTAAGTAGATTTAGCTTTAGTGCATATTTATTTATATTTAGTGGTTTAGGTGGCATTAGTGTTGCAGGGTGCTGTCGCCATTTTTTGTCTGCTGTATTTCTGCAGTCACAGGTGTTCTTGCACCTGCATACATTTTTTATCATTTAGTTGGAATGTGCTGTTCAACTTTTTGTTGTGTTTATGTGATCCATATATGTGGGGTTAGTGACTGCCTCCACTTGTTGTTCTTGCACTCCTCCCATTCTGCCCTGGGTGATTTTAATCAGTTCAATGCTGGATCCTACCATCCCCAGGTATATATGTAGGCTTAGTCCCAGTTCTGGGTGTATGTGCAGCGTAGGTACCCACCTTACAGAGGTCGCCTTGTCGTGGCAGGTGGGCTAACACTTTTTGATCAAAATGTGCACTAAGAACCTCCCTATTTGTAAGTAGATTTAGCTTTAGTGCATATTTATTTATATTTAGTGGTTTAGGTGGCATTAGTGTTGCAGGGTGCTGTCGCCATTTTTTGTCTGCTGTATTTCTGCAGTCACAGGTGTTCTTGCACCTGCATACATTTTTTATCATTTAGTTGGAATGTGCTGTTCAACTTTTTGTTGTGTTTATGTGATCCATATATGTGGGGTTAGTGACTGCCTCCACTTGTTGTTCTTGCACTCCTCCCATTCTGCCCTGGGTGATTTTAATCAGTTCAATGCTGGATCCTACCATCCCCAGGTATATATGTAGGCTTAGTCCCAGTTCTGGGTGTATGTGCAGCGTAGGTACCCACCTTACAGAGGTCGCCTTGTCGTGGCAGGTGGGCTAACACTTTTTGATCAAAATGTGCACTAAGAACCTCCCTATTTGTAAGTAGATTTAGCTTTAGTGCATATTTATTTATATTTAGTGGTTTAGGTGGCATTAGTGTTGCAGGGTGCTGTCGCCATTTTTTGTCTGCTGTATTTCTGCAGTCACAGGTGTTCTTGCACCTGCATACATTTTTTATCATTTAGTTGGAATGTGCTGTTCAACTTTTTGTTGTGTTTATGTGATCCATATATGTGGGGTTAGTGACTGCCTCCACTTGTTGTTCTTGCACTCCTCCCATTCTGCCCTGGGTGATTTTAATCAGTTCAATGCTGGATCCTACCATCCCCAGGTATATATGTAGGCTTAGTCCCAGTTCTGGGTGTATGTGCAGCGTAGGTACCCACCTTACAGAGGTCGCCTTGTCGTGGCAGGTGGGCTAACACTTTTTGATCAAAATGTGCACTAAGAACCTCCCTATTTGTAAGTAGATTTAGCTTTAGTGCATATTTATTTATATTTAGTGGTTTAGGTGGCATTAGTGTTGCAGGGTGCTGTCGCCATTTTTTGTCTGCTGTATTTCTGCAGTCACAGGTGTTCTTGCACCTGCATACATTTTTTATCATTTAGTTGGAATGTGCTGTTCAACTTTTTGTTGTGTTTATGTGATCCATATATGTGGGGTTAGTGACTGCCTCCACTTGTTGTTCTTGCACTCCTCCCATTCTGCCCTGGGTGATTTTAATCAGTTCAATGCTGGATCCTACCATCCCCAGGTATATATGTAGGCTTAGTCCCAGTTCTGGGTGTATGTGCAGCGTAGGTACCCACCTTACAGAGGTCGCCTTGTCGTGGCAGGTGGGCTAACACTTTTTGATCAAAATGTGCACTAAGAACCTCCCTATTTGTAAGTAGATTTAGCTTTAGTGCATATTTATTTATATTTAGTGGTTTAGGTGGCATTAGTGTTGCAGGGTGCTGTCGCCATTTTTTGTCTGCTATATATATATATATATATATATATATCCCTATGTATATGTGTTTATATAGGGTTTTTATAGGGATCCTATTAACACAATATCATGTAGGTTTTTTCTAAGTTTTTTTCACTATTTTATTAAATATATGTAATTGGTTTTGTAATTTTGAACTACATATATATGTGTTTTGTGTGTCACACTGTTATGCTTGAGAAAGGCTCATACTGAGCTGAAACGTCGCACGTGGAATAAAAGGATCTTTATCCAATATTTGGTAGTGCTGCCTCACTTTCTTTTGTCCTAAGCCATGACATAGATGAGACTTTTAGCAGCTTTCTCCGGTTTTATGGTCAGTCTTCTATCCCTTGGACATGACCCTGACAAATACTGTATTCTACAACTTCTTGCAAGGAATGGTAACCCTATTTATAGCACTCAGACGTAGCTAAAACAGAGACAAGGTATGCCCTGTTAAGATTCTCACCGGAGAAGTGTATCTTTGAGCAACAATCGGTTTGGTGCAGGCTATACAGAGGTACGGTCTCCAAGAAGAAATCTCCTCGTTCTGAACCCTGCAAAGCGGTATGGACTTTCCAGATTCCCAGGTTGTAGTCCCCAGATTAGTCATAGTTTGGTGGAGAATATGCTGCTAGAAACGTTTGTAGAAGAAGTAGAGGAAAGGTCAGTAATGGAACCAGGAGAGTGGTCAATATGTGACAAACAATGGCGGATCATCATATGGCCATGGGCCCGAGGCTCCCAGGGGCCCATGGCCACCCGAACCACACATAATCTTAAAAACAATGCAGCACTCTAGCACTGCTAACTGCCGCTGTGGAGAGTGGTGTAGCTATAGGGGTCGCAATGGTCGTGATTGCTACCGGACCCCTAAGCCTGTGGGCCCGCAGGGCCCCCTTTGCCACACAGCGCTGACTGAGCTGGTCCCGCTTCCAACTGAACCTGCGTTCGCAGGACGCAGATTCAGTTGGGTTGAATGCTGGAGCCTTGCTCCAGCATTCACTCTGCCGTGAGCGGAACGGCGCAGGCAGGCACGATGTAGTTACGTCATCACGCATGTCTGCACCGAGTCACTCACGGGACAGTACAGAGAAGGAGAAGCATCCTCCACCCGTCGTGGGAACGGGAATAGGTAATTATGTTATTATTTTTCTATTAGGTACATACATATGGAGGCATTATACTGTATAGGACAGCTTAGGGCAACATTATACTGTATGGGGCAGCTATGGAAGGCATTATACTGTGTGGCAGCTATGGGGGCATTATACTGTATGGGGCAGCTATAGGGGGCTTTATACTGTATGGGACAGCTATAGGGGGCATTGTACTATATGGGGCAGCTATGGAGAGGATTATACAGTATGGGGCAGCTATGGAGAGCATTATACAGTATGGGGCAGCTATAGGGGGCATTATACTGTATGGGGCATTATAGTTTATGGGGCAGCTATGTTGGGAATTATATTGTATGGGGGCATTATACTGTATGGGGCAGCAATGGGTGGCAATATACTGTGGGGACAGCTATGGGGGACATTATACTGTGGGGGCAGCTATGGGGGACATTATACTGAGCAATTACAAGAGCTGCAGGTCCAAGGGGGGGAGGCGCTGTGTAGCACTATATACAAGGAGGGGGTGGTCGCTGTGTGGCACTATATACAAGGGGAGATTGCTGTATAGCACTATATAGAAGGAGAGCGCTGTGTATCACTATATCTAAGGGGGAGTGCTGTGTATTACTATATAGAAGAGGGGGAGGGCTGTGTAGCGCTATTTACAGGGGGGCAGTGTGTGGCTCTATCTACAGGGGTCTGTGTGTGAAGCTATCTACAGGGGGCTGTGTGTGATGCTATCTACAGGGGGTCTGTGTGGTGCTATCTACATGGGGCTGTGTGTGACGCTATCTACAGGGGCTGCGTGTGGCGCTATCTGCAGGGGAATGTGGCGCTATCTGCAGGGGGTGTGGCACTATGTGCAAGGGGTGGTGCTATCTACAGGGGGTTGTGTGTGGCGCTATCTATAGGTAGGGCTGTGTGTAAGGCTATCTACAGGGGCATGTGTGTGGCGCTACCCACAGGGGGGGTGTGGCGCTATCCACAGGGGGGGTGGCGCTATCCACAGGGGGATGAGTGTGGCGCTCTCTTCAGGGGGGGTGTGGTGCTATCCACAGGGGGGGTGTGGCACTATCTATAGGGGGGCTGTGTGTGGCGGTATCTACAGGGGCTGTGTATATGTGGTGCTTTACTTTACAGTGTTTGACACAATTATATTCAGGGGTGCAGTCTATGGTGCTATAATATTTAGGGGCACAGCGTTTGGTACTATTTTATTCAGGGGCACAGTGTTTGGTGCTATTATATTTAGGGGCACAGTGTGTGGCACCATGATCATTTTATCTTTGTTTATAGGTGTGGAAATGTTGGAAAAGTGAGGAGCCGAAGACATCTGAGTGCCAAATTGTGTAGAAATGGGTCATGGCCGGGAGACGTCGTCATGAAGTCTGGACCGGATGGAGTAGAAAAGAGGAAAAAAACTAAGTTGTCATCTGTGACTCACTAGATTTATAGCGAATCTGTCATCTCTCCTGACATGTTTATTATAGGAAATCCTTGTATTTCACAAAAAGTCTTTGTGCAGTCCAGGACTGATAGACAATTGAGTGTTACTATTCCCCTTGTCAGGAGGATGTGTCCCTACACAGTGCGATACTGTCAGCGATGGTTGGAGACTGTCAGTATATAGGGACACAGCCTTTTGACAAGGGGAGTCGTAACACCCATTTGTTAATGTCTGGACAAAAAGGAAGTGTTAACAATAGTTACAGGGTGGCGGTGGAGAAGGGGGGCCCAACTTTGGGTAACAGCCCAGGGCCTATGGTCTACTTAATCAACCAATGGTGACAAACTAGGGTATGACCCAAAGATATAAACAGAAGAAGGACCAGTGGTTAAAACCAGGAGATTGGACTACAAATACCAGATGACAAATCCGAGGAAGCAAGATGAAGGCAGAAGCATGGCTAACATCAAGGTCAAAGTCAGAATAAAACACAAGTAGCTCAATAAAATGTACCTTAGGCAGGAAATGGTGACAGGCTGGATTCTTCTTTAACCCCTTGAGTACCCAGCTCATTTTGGCCTTGAGGACCAGACCCATTTTTTCAAATCTGACATGTATCACTTTATGTGGTAATAACTCCGGAATGCTTTTACCTATCCAATTGATTCTGAGATTGTTTTCTCGTGACATATTGTACTTTAGGTTATTGCAAAAATTTGGTCAATAAATTCATTGCTTATTTGTGAAAAACACCAAAATTTAGAGAAAATATGAAGAAATTATGATTTTTCCAAATGTAAATGTATCTGCTTGTAAAACAGATAGTTATACCACACAAAATAGTTACTAATTAACATCCCCCATATGTCTACTTTATGTTTGCATCGTTTTTTTAACATCCTTTTATTTTTCTAGGACGTTACAAGGCTTAGAACTTTAGCAGCAATTTCTCATATTTTTAAGAAAATTTCAAAAAGCTATTTTTTCAGGGACGAGTTCAGTTCTGAAGTGGTTTTGAGTACCCTATATATTAGAAACCCCTATAAAACACCCCATTTTGAAAACTGCACCCCTCAAAGTATCCAAAACAGCATTCAGAAAGTGTTTCAACCCTTTAGGCGCTTTACAGGAATTGAAGGAAAGTAGAGCTGAAATTTTCAAATTTCATTTTTTTTTTACAAAATTCATTTGTAATACATTTTTTTCTATACCACAGAAGGTTTTACCTGAGAAACGCAACTCAATATTTATTGCCCAGATTCTGCAGTTTTTAGAAATATCCCACATGTGGCCCTAGTGCGCTAATGGACTGAAACACAGGCCTCAGAAGCAAAGGAGCACCTCTTGGATTTTGGGGCCTCCTTTTTTCAGAATATATTTTAGGCACCATGTCAGGTTTGAAGAGGTCTTGTGGTGCCAAAACAGTGGAAACCCCCAAAAGTGACCCCCATTTTTTAAACTACACCCCTCAGGGAATTTATCTAGGGGTATAGTTAGCATTTTGACCCCACACGTATTTTGCTATATTTTCTGGAGTTAGTCTGTGAAAATGAAAATCTACTTTTTTTCTGGAAAAACGTAAAAATTTCAAATTTTTCCAAGAAATAAAGGAGAGAAAGCACCCCAACATTTGTAAAGCAATTTCTCGCGATTACGGAAATACCCCATATGTGGTAATAAACTGCTGTTTGGACCCACAGCAGGGCTCAGAAGGGAATAACCCCCATTTGGATTTTGGAGCTCTGATTTTACTGGAATGGTTTTCGGTGCCGTGTCACGTTTGCAACGCCCTGGAGGGACCTAAACAGTGGAATCCCCCCAAAAGTGACCCCATTTTGGAAACTATACCCCTCAAGGAATTTTTCTAGTGGTATAGTTAGCATTTTGACCCCACAGGTTTTTTGCTGAATTTATTGGAATTAGTCTGTGAAGATGAAGAGAGACTTTTTTTTGGAAAAAACACAGAATTTTCTAATTTTTATAAGGAATAAAGGAGAAAAAGCACCTCAACATTTGTAAAGCAATGTCTCCTGATTACGGTAATACCCCATATGTGGTAATAAACTGCTGTTTGGACCCACGGCAGGGCTCAGAAGGGACGGAGCACCATTTGGATTTTGCAGCTCAGATTTTGCTGAATTGGTTTCTGGGGGCCATGTCGCATTTGCAGAGTCCCTGAAGTACCAGTACAGTAGAAATTCCCCAGATGTGATCCCAATTTGGAGACTATACCCCTGAAAGAATTAAATTAGAGGTGTAGTGAGCATTTTGAGCCCTCAGGTGTTTTATAGATTTTATTAGAATTGGTCCGTGAAAATGAAAACATTTTTTTTTCCAATAACCTGTAGATTTAGCTCAGAATTTTTCATTTCCACAAGGAATACAGGAGAAAAGACACCCCAAAATGTGTTACACAATTTCTCCTGATTACGGGAATACCCCATATGTGGTTGTAAACGGCTATTTGGACATACGGCAAGGGTCTAAACGGAAAAAGTGCAATTTCGTTTTTGGAGTGGAGATTTTACAAAATTTGTTTTTGACGCCATGTTGCATTGCGCTGAGGTACCAGTACAGTGAAAACTCCCGAGAAGTGACCCCATTTAGGAAACTACACCCCTCAAGGAATTCATCTAGAAGTGTAGTGAGCATATTGACCCCCAAAGGTTTTGCAGAAATTAGTGCACAGTGGATGTTGCGGATTAAAAATTGACATTTTCCACATATATGCTATTTCAGTGCCCAATGTGTTGGGCCCAGCTTGTACCACTGGAGACATACGCCCCATAAATTGTTAAGCGGTTTTCCAGAGTACGGTAATACCCCATATGTGGTCATAAACTGCTGTTTGGGCACACTGCCAGGCCCAGAAGGAGCGCCATTTGGCTTTTGGAGCGCAGATTTTGCTTGGTAGTAGTTTTGTTTAGTGTTTTACTGGTGTTTTAGTTTATAATGTGGGGGCATATGTAAGCTGTGCGGAGTACATCAGGGTATATGTAAGCTGGGCGGAGTACATCAGGGTATATGTAAGCTGTGCAGAGTACATCAGGTTATATGTAAGCTGGGCGGAGTACATCAGGGTATATGTAAGCTGGGCGGAGTACATCAGGGCATATGTAAGCTGGGCGGAGTAAATCAGGGCATATGTAAGCTGGGCGGAGTACATCAGGGTATATGTAAGCTGGGCGGAGTTCATCAGGGTATATGTTTGCTGGGCGGAGTGTATCAGGGTATATGTAAACTGTGCGGAGTACATCAGGATATATGTAAGCTATGTGGAGTACATCAGGGTATATGTAAGCTGTGCGGAGAACATCAGGGTATATGTAAGCTATGTGGAGTACATCAGGGTATAAGTAAGCTGGGCGGAGTGCAACAGGTCATAATAAGATGATGTAATAATGGGGAGAATGAATAATAAAATTAATTATCCCTGGATAGTGACGTACGCTTTGAACCAATCCTTCATGCACAGGCCGGATTATTGGGTGCAGGAGTCGCACTTCTAAAGGGTGTCCGTGGTATTGTACAAAACATCCGCACTCCAGTATTGCCTAATCTTTGACTTCTTCACTAGCCCCATATGTAGCACAGACCCCAAAATGTCATAGTTTCCGCTGCATTTACAGGGTCTACCAGTGGGGGCTGCAAATGATGACGTGGGGTTTTAGGTGAAGAACTGCTGCACATATAAATTAGTCTGGGCCGTCGTTTTGCATTATTGCGTTCCAAGAGTCATAACTTTTTATTTTTCCGTTGACGAGCTGTGTGAGTGCTTGATTTTCATGGGACGAGCTGTCGTTTTTATTAGTATCATTTTGGGGTACATGCGATAATTTGATCAGTTTTTATTCCATTTTTTGTGAGGTGAGGAGACCAAAAAACAGAAATTCTTTCACTATTTTTTGTTATCCATTTTTACCGGCGTTCTCTGTGCAGCATAAACAACATGTTTACTTTATTCTGCGGTTTCATACGATTATGGCAATACCAAATTTATATAGTTTTTATATGTTTTACTACTTTTACAAACTAAAAACACTTTTTTCTAAATAAAATGTTTTAGTGTCACCATGTCCTGAGAGCCATAACTTTTTTATTTTTTTGTAGACGGAGCTGTGTGAGGGCTTGTTTTTTTGCTTGACACACTGTAGTTTTTATTGGTACCATGTTTGGCTACGCGCGACTTTTTGATCACTTTTTATTCCATTTTTTTTTAAACAACGTGACCAAAAAAGGAAATTCTGCCATTGTTTTTTATGGTATTTTTTTTACGGTGTTCACCGTGCGGGATAAATAATATGATATTTTTTTAGGTCACACCGATACGAACGCGGCGATACCTATTATGTCTAGTTTTTGTCTTTTTTTGACTTTTATTTATTTATCTAAAACTTTTTATTTACTTTTTTTCACTTTTTATTTTACACATACTAGGGGACTGGAAGATCTGATCTTCTGATCCCCTGTACAATACACTGCACTACTTCTGTATGTACTTGTGTAGTGCAGTGTATTGTAACTGTCACTTTACAACTCACAGTTGAGCCTATTACGTCCTGCCTTGGGTAGGACCTAATAGGCACCCGTACTTGGCAACCAGGAAGCCGTTGCTAGGCTTCCTGGTTGACATTGCAACCATCAGAACCCCGCGATTTTTCGCGGGGGGGGGGGGCAATGGGGTGCAGAGGGAGCCCCCTCCCTCTGTATCAATCACTTAAATGCCGCTGTCGCTATTGACAGCGGCATTTAAGGGGTTAAACTACAGCGATCGGAGAGGACAGTGATCGCTGTAGTTGCAGTGAGATGTCGGCTGTATATTACAGCCGACATCCGATGAAGATGGAGCGAGCACAGCTCCTGTGCCCGCTTCATCCTCAGGGCGTTACTATACGCCCATTTTCGGGAAGGGGTTAATAAAAATAGTGGGGTTTTTTTTTACACCGCTTTCTCTGATTTCCTCACATATCTCACAGAAATGAGGAGATCAGAGAAAGTGACAGGAGCTTTCTCCTGCAGACGACGTCACAGACGGCTGTGATTGGTCAGTCTTCAGAGACTGACCAATCACAGCAATCGCCGGCATTGGGGACTGCTAATTGGTCCCCAGGCCGGTAGCAGAGACGGTTAGCTGTCAATGACAGCTGTCGCCGCTGTTATGTCACTATGTGATTTCACATAGTGACAGTTTATTCCTGCGCCGTAATAGTACGGCGAAGGTACGCTGCAATAAGCGGCCAGCGACGTACTATTACGGCGAAGGTACGCAAGGGGTTAAAGAGGCTCTGTCACCAGATTATAAGTGTTCTATCTCCTACATAATCTGATAGGTGCTGTAATGTAGACAAAAACAGCAGTGGTTTTTATTTTGAAAAACGATAATTTTTGAGCAAGTTATGAGCAATTTTAGATTTATGCTAATTAGTTTCTTAATAGACAACTGGGCATGTTTTTCTTTTGACCAAGTGGGCGTTGTACAGAGGAGTGTATGACGCTGACCAATCAGTGACCAATCAGCGTCATACACTTCTCATTGTTCCAGCCCATTGTTACAGTGTGATTGTTCAGTGAAAGAAGCTGGGCTGGAACAATGAAAAGTGTATGACGCTGATTGGTCACTGATTGATCAGCGTCATACACTTCTCTTCACAACACCCAGTTGGTAAAAAGTAAAATCACACCCAGTTGTCTATTAATCCGTTAGTGACCGCCAATACGCCTTTTCACGGCGGCCACTAACGGGCTTTATTCTGATGCATATGGCTTTTTCCGGCACTGCATCAGCATTTAACCCTTCAGATGCGGTGCGCAATAGCGTGCACCGCATCTGAGTGGTTTTTGGAGAGAGGGAGGGAGCTCCCTCTCATCCCACCGACACCCGGCGATAAGATCGCCGAGTGTCTGTGTCTCCGATGGCAGCCGGGGGCCTAATAAAGGCCCACAGGTCTGCCTGTAGCGAATGCCTGCTAGATCATGCTGCAGGCCTAGCAGATGCCTGTCCGTGTTAAACGGACAGGCAGTAATACACTGCAATACAAAAGTATTGCAGTGTATTATAATAGCGATCGGAGAATCGCATATTAAAGTCCCCTAGTGGGACTGGTAAAAAAGTAAAAAAAAAGTTTAATAAAGTTAATGAAAAAAAAATGTGAAAAAAAAATTAAAAACCCACTTTTTCCCCTTACATACTTTAGTATTAAAAAAACAAAATAAAGTAAAAAAGTTACACATATTTTGTATTGCCGCGTCCGTAACGACCCCAACTATAAAGCTATTACATTATTTAACCCGGACGGTGAATGCCGTAAAAATTAAATAAAAAACTACGAAAAAATTGCTGTTTTCTGTGAATCCTGACTTTAAAAAAAATGTGATTTAAAAGTGGTCAAAAAGTCGCATCTATTCCAAAATGGTACCAATAAAAACTACATGTCTTCCCGCAAAAAAAAAGCCCTTATACAACTGCATCGGCGAAAAAATAAAAAAGTTACGGCTCTTCAAATATGGAGACACAAAAACAAATCATTTTGAAAAAAAAGCGTTTTTACTGTGTAAAAGTAGTAAAACATACAAAATCTATAAAAATTTGGTATCGTTGCAATCGTAACAACACGCAGAATAAAGTATTTGTGTTATTTATACCACACGGTAAACGGCGTAGATTTAGGACGCAAAAAAGAGTGGCAAAATGTCAGATTTTTTTCTATCCCCCCCCCCTCCCCCGCAAAAAAAAGTTAATAAAAGTTAATCAATAAATAATATGTACACTACCGTTCAAAAGTTTTGGGTCACCTAGAAATTTGCTTATTTTTGAAAGAAAAGCAGTTTTTTTTCAATGAAGATAACATTAAATTAATCAAAAATACACTCTATACATTGTTAATGTGCTAAACGACTATTCTAGCTGCAAACGTCTGGTTTTTAATGCAATATCTACATAGGTGTATAGAGGCCCATTTCCAGCAACCATCACTCCAGTGTTCTAATGGTACATTGTGTTTGCTAACTGTGTTAGAAGGCTAATGGATGATTAGAAAACACTTGAAAACCCTTGTGCAATTATGTTAGCACCGCTGTAAACAGTTTTGCTGTTTAGAGGAGCTATAAAACTGACCTTCCTTTGAGCTAGTTGAGAATCTGGAGCATTACAATTGTGGGTTCGATTAAACTCTCCAAATGGCTAGAAAAAGAGAGCTTTTATGTGAAACTCGACAGTCTATTCTTGTTCTTAGAAATGAAGGCTATTCCATGCGAGAAATTGCCAAGAAACTGAAGATTTCCTACAACGGTGTGTACTACTCCCTTCAGAGGACAGCACACACAGGCTCTAACCAAAGTAGAAAGAGAAGTGGGAGGCCCCGCTGCACAACTGAGCAACAAGAAAAGTACATTAGAGTCTCTAGTTTGAGAAATAGACGCCTCACAGGTCCTCAACTGGCAGCTTCATTAAATGGTACCCGCAAAACACCAGTGTCAACGTCTACAGTGAAGAGGCGACTCCGGGATGCTGGCCTTCAGGGCAGAGTGGCAAAGAAAAAGCCATATCTGAGACTGGCTAATAAAAGGAAAAGATTAATATGGGCAAAAGCACACAGACATAGGAAGATTGGAAAAAAGTGTTATGGACAGACGAATCGAAGTTTGAGGTGTTTGGATCACACAGAAGAACATTTGTGAGACGCAGAACAACTGGAAAAGATGCTGGAAGAGTGCCTGACGCCATCTGTCAGGCATGGTGGAGGTAATGTGATGGTCTGGGGTTGCTTTGGTGCTGGTAAAGTGGGAGATTTGCACAAGGTAAAAGGGATTTTGATAAAGGAAGGCTATCACTCCATTTTGCAACGCCATGCCATACCCTGTGGACAGCGCTTGATTGGAGCCAATTTCATCCTACAACAGGACAATGACCCAAAGCACACCTCCAAATTATGCAAGAACTATTTAGGGAAGAAGCAGGCAGCTGGTATTCTATCTGTAATGGAGTGGCCAGCGCAGTCACCAGATCTCAACCCCATAGAGCTGTTGTGGGAGCAGCTTGACCGTATGGTATGCAAGAAGTGCCCATCAAGCCAATCCAACTTGTGGGAGGGGCTTCTGGAAGCATGGGGTGAAATTTCTCCCGATTACCTCAGCAAATTAACAGCTAGAATGCCAAAGGTCTGCAACGCTGTAATTCTTGCAAATGGTGCATTCTTTGACGAAAGCAAAGTTTGAAGGAGAAAATTATTATTTAAAATAAAAATCATTATTTCTAACCTTGTCAATGTCTTGACTATATTTTCTAGTGATTTTGCAACTCATTTGATAAATATAAGTGTGAGTTTCCATGGAAAACACAAAATTGTCTGGGTGACCCCAAACTTTTGAACGGTAGCGTACCTCAAAACGGTGCTATTAAAAAATACAACTTGTCTCGCAAAAAACAAGATCTTATACAGCTATGTCGACGCAAAAATAAAAACGTTACAGCTCTTGGAATGTGACGATGGAAAAACGTAAAAAATGGCTTGGTCATTAAGGTCTAAAATAGGACGGTCATTTAGGGGTTAAGAAACGAATTAGCATAAATCTAAAATTGCTCATAAGTTGCTCAAAAATTATAGTTTTTCTAAATAAAAACCGCTGTTGTTATCTACATTACAGCGCCAATCAGATTATGTAGGAGGTAGGGCATTTATAATCTGGTGACAGAGCCTCTTTAAATAGTTTGCTAGAACTAACATCAGAAAGGCTAGGAAAGGTGAACCTCCTATTTTATTTCTTTATTTTAAGTTTAAAATTATAGTGACGATTCTTGCTCTGGTGTACACCGCCTAGTTGAATTGTAGAATTGTGGGTATGGGGAGAGAGGAGAAATAGATCAAGAATGATCAGTGTCACCTTCAATTATTTTTATTTTTATTGATACCGACTATTGTAGGAAAAGGAATTTGTTGTGCAATGTCCCCACCGTTGTCAGATTGTTTAAAAATGACATCAGTCCAGGTCTTGAACTCCTCCAGAACTTGATGTTCCTCAGTTGTGATGTTATTATTTTTGGGTGGCATTTCGCTCAGTTGATTAATATCTTGTGTAACCAAGTCCATAAATATCTTAACTTGTGGACATAGATCCAGGGAGGGCATCTTCTTGGATTTTAATTTCAATCTCGGATGTGTGGAACTTATTTCCTCTAATTTAGTAACCACAGTTTCCAACTCTCTTTCCTCATCCGAGATTTCCCCTTCATTAGCTAGTTCTTCTAAGATCTTTAATGTTACGCATTCTTGTGTATTTGAACTTGTACATATGGGATCTATTTCCCTGTCTTTTTGGCTAAAGATTTTTTTGTAAATCAACTTGCGGCCGAACAAATGCAGGTCTTTTATGACCTCAAATTTGTTCAGCCTAGGTGTTATGCAAAAATTGTAGCCTCTTTTTAGAATCTTTCTCTGTGCATTTGTAAGGACATGTTGTGAGAGATTGATTATTTGCATTGTGCTATCTTTGCAAGGTGGTGTTATGGTCATCTCCTACTGCCTCTGAAGGGACCTCCCCTTTCTCTCTGTTGTCCCCTGTAACCCCAGCGCAGTCTGTCCCGTAAAAAAGTCGGTTGTTCTTGATATGATTGAGTATCCTGAACAGATAGACCTCTTAAAGTACTGCCTCTTATTCAATCGGATTCCCCCTCTGTTTCGGAGGAATCAGAAACGTCAGATTCGCTTTTTATTATAGTTTTTATCTACAGTCCTCTGAGATCTGTTGTAATGGTACGGGGTGGGGAGACGACAGGTGAGCCCTAATCTACCCGCAACTCAGTCCCTGCCTACTTGCACGGCCCATCCTAAATGACGGCGTACAACTGGGTGACGGTCCCTAGTCCCTCAGTAAGTGCAAAGACAGACAACACAAGACAAGGGCACACAGAAGCAAAGGGGAGTAAGGCCAGTTGCCCCTGGAAAACCGTGAGCAAAAGGCAGTGGTGAATGAGCCAAATCAAACCAGTAGAGTATGTAGTAGCAAAACAGAGCAGGAGAATAGTCAGGCTTGCCAGGGTAGCAGGAATAGCAACGCCAGGAAACAAGGGAATCACAGGGAAGGAACATGCTGCAAGTGAGGGTATAAATAGACCAAGGGCGGGAGCTAGAACCGTCAGGCCAGGCTGTGATAGGTTCTCCCTCTCCTCAGCCTGCAAGCCTGAGTGGTAACAGATCGCGTCTCTCTAGCAGACCTTGGAGCTGATGAAGGCTGATTAACCCCGGGCGTCGACACAGAACCTGTGTCAGGCAAACCCTTTACAGTACCCCCCCTTTTATGAGGGGCCACTGGACCCTTCCTAGGTGGGTCTGGCTTGTTGGGGAACCGAAGATGGATATTCCTGAGCAATATACCGGCGTGAACATCCCGGGCATGTACCCAAGTCCTCTCCTCAGGCCCGTATCCTCTCCAATGGACCAGGTACTGGAGGGAGCCTTGGACCATCCTGTTGTCCACAATCTTGGCTACCTTGAATTCTACCCCATCAGGAGTGAGAACAGGGACCGGAGGTTTCCTCGATGTAGCCAAGGACGGGGAGCAGCCTTTCAAGAGGGAGGCATGGAACACGTTGTGTATCTGAAAAGACGGGGGTAACTCCAGCCAAAAGGAGACTGGGTTGAGGACCTCAATGATCTTGTACGGCCCTATATACCGGGGAGCAAATTTCTTGGACGGAACTTTAAGGCGCAAATTTTTAGAAGACAGCCACACCAGATCCCCGACCACAAATAGGGAGTTAGTTGAACGTCTTTTATCTGCGTCTTTTGGATGCTCTGGGACGCCTCAAGGTTCTTCTGAACCTGGGCCCAGACTGTGCACAGTTCCCGATGAACGACATCTACCTCGGGATTGTTGGAACCACCAGGTGTAACGGAGGAGAACCGTGGATTAAACCCAAAATTGCAGAAGAAGGGGGAGACCCCCGACGAGCTACTGACCCGGTTATTAAGGGAAAATTCAGCGAGGGGAATGAAGGAGACCCAATCATCTTGACAGTCTGAGATAAAACACCTTAAGTATTGTTCTAGAGACTGATTAGTCCTCTCCGTTTGGCCATTAGTTCCAAGATGGAAGGCCGAGGAAAAGGACAGATCAATCTCCAGCTTCTTACAGAAAGCTCTCCAAAACAATGAAACAAATTGTACCCCTCTGTCGGAAACAATATTGACCGGAACCCCATGGAGACGCAGGATGTGTTTGACAAACAAGGTAGCTAACGTCTTGGCATTGGGTAGTTTCTTGAGGGGTACAAAGTGGCACATCTTACTGAAGCAGTCTACTACAACTCACACCACCGACTTGCTTTTGGATGGAGGCAGATCGGTGATAAAATCCATGGAGATATGGGTCCAGGGTCTTTTGGGAATGGGCAAAGAACATAGTAAGCCCGCAGGTCGGGACATGGGAGTCTTGCACCTAGCACAAATTTCACAAGCGGCGACGTAGGCCTTAACGTTTTTAAGCAACCCAGGCCACCAATAGCTTCTGGAAATGAGGTGCTTGGTACCCAGGATGCCTGGATGGCCAGATAGTGCGGAGTCATGATTCTCCCTGAGCAACCTTAGCCGGAATTGCAGGGGAACAAAAAGCTTGTTCTCAGGAAGGTTCTCAGGAGCAGAACCTTGATCACCCGCAATTTCGGAGGCTAAGTCTGAATACACAGAGGATATGATTATACCTGGGGGCAAAATACAAGCGGGATCCTTCTCAGGAGGAGGGCCGGCCATGAAGCTACGTGACAGAGCATCAGCTTTGATATTTTTTGACCCAGCCCTATAGGTAACCACAAAGTTGAGTCTCGTAAAAAACAATGCCCATCGAGCTTGTCTCGGGTTTAGCCTCCGGGCAGATTCTAGGAACACCTGATTCTTGTGGTCAGTAAGAACCGTTACCTGGTGCCTAGCCCCCTCCAGGAAGTGGCGCCACTCTTCAAATGCCCATTTAATGGCTAAGAGTTCGCGGTTGCCAACGTCATAGTTTCTCTCAGTGGAGGAGAATTCCTGGAGAAGTAGGCACAGGGACGGAGATGGGTGAGAGACCTAGTACCCTGGGACAAGACAGCACCCACTCCCACCTCGGAGGCGTCAACCTCCACGATGAATGGCTCCATTTGCTTAGGCTGAATCAGCACTGGGGCAGAGACAAAGCACCTCTTTAGGATCTCAAAAGCCTGAACCGCCTCCGGAGGCCAGTGGAGGAGATCAGCACCTTTACGAGTGAGGTCCGTAAGAGGCTTAGCGATGACCGAGAAGTTAGCAATAAATATCCTGTAATAATTAGCAAACCCCAGGAAGCACTGTAAGGCCTTCAGGGAGGCAGGGCGGACCCATTCAGCCACAGCCAGAACCTTGGCAGGGTCCATACGGAATTCGTTAGGAGTGAGGATCTGACCCAAAAATGGTATCTCCTGCACCCCAAACACACATTTTTCGGTTTTTGCAAAGAGTTTGTTTTTCCGAAGGGCCTGGAGCACCTACCTGACATGCTCAATGTGGGAGGACCAGTCCTTGGAAAACACAAGTATATCATCAAGGTACACTACAAGATATACCCCCAGATAGTCTCTTAAAATCTCATTTATGAAATTCTGGAAGACCGCGGGAGCATTACACAACCCAAAGGGCATGACGAGATATTCGAAATGACCTTCGGCTGTATTAAACGCAGTCTTCCACTCATCCCCCTCTCTGATCACGATAAGGTTATAAGCCCCCCGAAGATCGAACTTAGAGAGCCATTGGGCCCCCTGAACCTGATTGAAGAGATCAAGGAATCAAAGGAAGGGGATATTGGTTCCTTACAGTGATTTTATTTAAACTTCGGTAATCGATGCACGGCCTAAGACTACCATCCTTCTTCCCCACGAAGAAGAAGCCAGCACCTACCAGAGAAGTAGAGGGGCGAATGTTTTTTAGAAAAGACATCCGCGAAGTCCTAAATAAACTCAGGTAGAGTGATCACCTCCTCAGCGAGAGAAACCAAATTAATAGAAAAACATGTTGTCATACATTCATTACCCCATTTAGTAAGATCACCAGTATTCCAGTCAAAAGTGGGATTATGCGTCTGCAACCAAGGGAGGCCTAAAATCAAATCGGACGATAACCCCTGCATCACTAACACAGAACACTGCTCCAAATGAATGGAGCCAACAATGAGTTCAAAAACAGGGGTATGCTGCATAAAATAACCATTAGCAAGTGGAGTGGGGTCAATACCCACTACCGGGACAGGTTTAGGCAAATCAATTGGTGGCATAGCTAGAGACATGGCAAATTCCACAGACATAATATTAGCATCAGACCCCGAATCCACGAAGGCACTGCCGGTGGCAGACCTTCCATCAAAAGAGACCTAAAAGGGAAGCAAGATTTTATTAGGCTTCATGTTAACGGGAAATACCTTTGCGCCCAAGTGACCTCCCCAATGGTCACTTAGGCGCGGAAGTCCTTCCGGATGATTATTATTGCGCATGGGACAGGAGTTCAATTGATGCTTGTCATCCCCACAGTAGAAGCAGAGAACATTCTTCCTGCGGAAATCTCTACGTTGTTGGTGAGACACGGAGGCCCCGAGTTGCATCTGTTCATCCGAGTTCTCTGTGGAAGAACGAAGCAGCAGAACCTCTGGAGCCATCATAGGGGAGCCAGAGGTGAAGGCACCAGAACGTTCAAGTCGTCGTTCCCTGAGACATCGGTCAAGACGTACCGCTAAAGCCATAGCCTGATCTATAGAGTCAGAGGTAGGATAGCTAACTAACTGGTCTTTAAGGGCGTTTGACAGACCCAATCTAAACTGGCACCACTTCCTAAAGTCAGAACAGTACTCCTCAACGGGTGTCTTACCCTGACGTAAGGTCACCAGCTTACTCTCGGCAAAGGCAGTCTTGTCAGTCTCGTCATAGATGAGCCCGAGAGCAGAAAAAAAAGGTCAACAGAAGAAAGTTCAGGGGCATCAGAAGCCAAGGAGAAGGCCCATTCCTGGGGGCCGTCCTGGAGCAGGGACATAATTATACGCACTCGCTTGCTCTTAGAACCTGAGGAGTGGGGTCTTAATCGGAAATAGAGTCTACAACTCTCCCGAAAAGAGAAAAAAGTCCTCCGGTCCCCTGAGAACCGGTCAGGCAACTTGAGGTGTGGTTCAAGAGGTGAGGTGAAGGGTACTATTGGTAGCATCACGCTGGTTGAACCTCTGAGCCAGGTCTTCAAGGGGATCCATAGTAGAGTCAGGGACCAGGGTACGAAAAGGTATGTGGCCTGTGATTATGTAATGGTACGGGGTGGTGAGACGACAGGTGAGCCCTAATCTACCCGCAACTCAGTCCCTGCCTACTTGCACGGCCCGTCCTAAATGACGGCGTACAACTGGGCGACGGTCCCTACGCTCAGTAAGTGCAAAGACAGACAACACAAGACAAGGGCACACAGAAGCAAAGGGGAGTAAGGGCAGTTGCCCATGGAAAACCGTGAGCGACAGGCAGTGGTGAACGAGCCAAATCAAACCAGGAGAGTACGTAGTAGCAAAATAGAGCAGGAGAATAGTCAGGCATGCTAGGGTCAAAAAGTTACAGCGGTCAATCAGGTAAATAGCAGGAATAGCAGAGCCAGGAAACAAGAGAATCACAGGCAAGGAACATGCTGCAAGTGAAGGTATAAATAGACCATGGGCGGGAGCTAGAACCGTCAGGCCAGGCTGTTATAGGTTTTCCCTCTCCTCAGCCTGCAAGCCTGAGTGGTAACAGATCGCGTCACTCTAGCAGACCTTGGAGGTGATGAAGGCTGATTAACCCCGGGCGTCTACACAGAACCTGTGTCAGGCAAACCCTTTACATCTGTTTCCCCAGATATACACTGAGTTAGACTTGTAGTCCCGCTGATCACGCAGGAATTTTCTCCTCTTTTTTTCTTTTATTTTAATTTCGATCTTGTCAATTTGTGCCTTTTCATCAAAGTCTTTGTTGTGCTTATGAGTTTCAAGAGCTTCTACTGTTTTATTTAACTGGGGTTCTATTTTCTCCAACAGAATGCTTTCATCTTCCACCAGTATAGTCATTAGGGTTCTGGAACATTCTGTCAGAGCTTCCTCCCACCTAGATTTTAATTCTGGTTTGCTCAATTCATAGCTTGGGAATAAGGGGACTCTCAGGCCTCTTGTGATATGATTCAAAGACAAATACTGTTCAAGTGTGGACTTCGTCCACCATACTTGGGTCTGTTGTAACGTCAAATCTTTAAATTGTTTGAGTAGTACTGAAACATCTAGATGGGAATTATCCGCCTCATCTATTAGATCATCTTCCACTGAAAATAGGCTTTGTGCTGATGATAATTGTTTGTTATGTCGTTCATTCATTTTATCCACTATGTTGTAGGTAGCCATGGATTCACACTAGTTACCAAAAAGAGAGGATCAGGAAAATGTCCAAGCAGGACACAGATTAATCAGAAAGGTTAGGAAAGGTGAACCTCCTATTTTATTTCTTTATTTTAAGTTTAAAATTATAGTGACCATTCTTGCTCTGGTGTACACCGCCTAGTTGAATTGTAGAATTGTGGGTATGGAAAAAAGGAGGGAGCACTCCAAAAAGCTTAGTATTGTAATTATTGTAATTATAACTTGGTCCATGAATTCACATGGGGTTAAAGCTGCAGCATGTATCAGACAAGCAGCTAAGATATACTACACCAGGAAAAGGTAAGTTTCCTAGTCTCTGTTTGCGTGTGTCAGGACTTATATATCACTTTGACTGCACTGGGAGAGGGTAAGTCTCCCATGGATGATGAATAGCCATACAATGGCTTCTTAATCAATGGGATTTGAAATACATAAAAATACTTGCAATAAATTAAAAAATAAAAATAATAAAAAATAAAAACAAAACAAAACCAAGAAATAATAATCAGTTGGTTGTGCAATAAAAATAAGGGGACATTGCACAACAAATTCCTTTTCCTACAATAGTCGGTATCAATAAAAATAAAAATAATTGAAGGCGACACTGATCATTCTTGCTCTATTTCTTCTCTCTCCCCATACCCACAATTCTACTAGACCTGACATCATCAGAGCACAGGAATGGGGAGAGGTGAGTGCGATTGCCAGTTGCTACGACAACCCGTTGCGGCTGGTGGTGAATTGTCCCTGGATCGGGGAAAGGTAAGTAACAGCATCCTTATCAGCCTAAATGGTAAGGTGGCTCACTTTTTTTTCTTATTTTCCTAATAGTAAGTTTGACTATTGACAAGCTAACATACACATCACTTTTTTTTACAATTTACAGGCAATGCTATTCTACCACATCTACTCAATACAGAACACTAAGCTGCAGTTACTGTTATATGAACAATATTTACACAAAGTAATTTAAGCTCAGTATTTGCCCAACCCCATTTACCACTGAATATTGTTATTGGCATGTACACAGCATTGTTTGTTGAATGGCACTCAACGTGGCCATGCATATTTGAAGCCTATTTGTGCTGCTATTGATTTATTTTTACTATATGTAAATGTAATGACTTCCCCAAAGCTATGGATTTGCCTACAGCTTGCTATTTTCAGGAAAAGTGCATATAAATTGGAGAAGACAAAGAGCCTCCACGTCAAGAGCATTCTGTAATAACAATGAGAACATATTGTACAAGGCTATGTATAATTATAAGGTAACCACTGTAACTTCATGCAGCCTTATTTAACCCTATGCATGTTAATAAGATATGATTCCTCGCACACTCACTTCGTATGTTAGTATGTAAACAGTCTCATCAAATACTGTTCTTTTATGAGATCATTTACAATGAAAAAAATTTATAAAAAAATGACATGACCGTTGAAAGTTTCCAGCATAGAATTTACACTTTTGCCCACATAGCTTTTATAATAGTAAACTTATCCAAGTTTATAGTACAAACCAAAACTCTTCTCAATTATGTTCAAAGGGCCAATCCGGGTATTTACCTTATTTACCTAAATTTTATGAATTTCCCTACAAATATCAAAGTCAAGGATGTTTTAAGTTTGCATGTATCACTTACCATTGTGTAAATTTCCCTTCTTCATCTGTTCTCCTCAAAATCCATGCCCTCCTAGAGCCTGCCTGTCACTCTTCTTGTTGGGTTAGGTCCACTCACAATGCAATATCAATGTGTATGGGATCATTACAAGGGTTTTATGAATTTAGAAAATCATGGCTGCTTTCCCACCTAGAAACACAGAGACAGTGCCACACTTGTTTAAGGGCTGTGTTTGGTATTGCGGCTTAGCACTATTTACCCATAGGATCCCCTTAGTTCTCTTTGACCTCCCTGACTGGCAATCACATTTAGAGTACCCTTCCTTCTCTCACACACTGTACAGACTTATATAATACTTCCTAGAAACCAATATTACATAGCTGAATATAAGAGTTAACCAGACTTTATTTGTGGAAACTGTCCTTCCAGCTAGATCAGTGACAGTTTAAAGAAAACACAAGGATATGATCCACGACCAATCTCTCTGACATGACAAAACTCCTAAAACTGCTTTAGAGACCTCAAGTCCTTCTATTGAAATGTAAAACTCTCTGGACGCACAATATCCTGATTCTACAATAAACAGTTTAGACCGAGCAACAAACATGCTGAATCTAAACTAAATATACTGTCCATTAAGTATCATCAAAGTTCATAAGGCTTCACTAACACAATCCACTAGACTTAAAGGGAATGTGTCGCGAATTAAACCTTTTTTTTTAAGTGTCGTTACTTATTTTTATTATATTTTTTACGTTTTTTGCTGTATTTTTTTATTTTTTCCATATGATGGAAAGTATTAAAAATTAAATAATAATTTGACATGTTTTCCTATGTTGGCCACCAGGGGGAGGCATTTCCCAGAATTACAGCAAGGTGAATAAGGCAAAGCAACCTGACTCCCAGCTGCTGTAAATGTGGGAGGGAATCTCACCCCCCCCTCTCACAAGCCAGGTAAAGGTGTCTTCAAATTGCTAAGCAGTGTCCGGCAGCCATTTTGGGTGTGATTCTGCAGCGGGCAGAAGTTATAGGACACACCAAAAGGCTAAGGGTTTGTTCACACGCTTACTAAACAAAGGGAAAACCGCTCCTGATTTTCAGCCATTTTTTAATCAAACTCACGTTTTTTAGGGCCGTTTTTGAAGCTGTTTTTCTATAAAGTCAATAAAAAACGGCTCCAAAAACGTCCCAAGAAGTGATGAGCACTTCATTTTGGTCGGGCGTCTTTTTACGTGCCGTTTTTGGAAAACTACCACGTAAAAAACGCCCTGTCGGAACAGAACGCCGTATTTCCCATTGAAACCAATGGGCAGATGCTTGTAGGTGTTCTGCTTCCGATTTTTCAGCTGAAAACATTGTGTGTGAACATACCCTTAGGGTATGTGCACACACTAACTGCATTTACGTCTGAAAGGAGAAAACGGCTCCGTCATTTCAGACGTAATTGCTCGTACTCGCGTTTTGCGAGGCATCAATTACGGCCGTAATTTGGAGCTGTTCTTCATTGAATTCAATGAAAAACGGCTCCAATTACGTCCAAAGAAGTGTCCTGCACTTCTTTGCCGAGGCTGTTATTTTACGCGCCGTCTTTTGACGCGCAAATTACAGGTCGTCGGTACAGTACGTCGGCAAACCCATTGAAATGAATGAGCAGATGTTTGCCGACGTATTGGAGCCGTCTTTTCAGGCGTAAATCGAGGCGTAAAACGCCTCGTTTACGCCTGAAAATAGGTCGTGTGAACCCAGCCTTAGAATGATGAAAGTGAAGTGAATGACTTTTCAGTTGACCGGTTCACACGCCGTTGACATGTTTTTTTTTTGCACATTTTACGTGCAAAAAAACACATAAAAAAATGCTTGATTACACTTGATTTTGAGTGTTTGGGGGATTTGTGTATGTGTGTGTGGGGGGGGGGGTGCTCGCCGCTGATTCTTCAAAACAGCTGATAAGCGGCTATGAAGTATCAGCGGCGCCCGTGCACACTCCGCTCTGCCACACACACGGGAAAAGTCTTAAAGGGGTAGTCCAGGAAAACATGGCGCCGTACCTGTCCTCAAGTCGTGTGTGGTATTACAGCTCTGTCCTATTCACTTCAATGGAGGTGAACTGCAATACCAGACACAACCTGAGGACAGGTGTGGCGCTGTGTCTCCAATCTGGACACCCCTTCTGTCCTGAGATGACCCGACGGGGGAGGCGGGTGTCAGAGCCACCCACCGCCATCACTGCAGACAGAACCACACAGAACCACACAACTATGGCATGAGGGCAGGGCTTGTCCTGAGTGCACTGTCTCTTGTTATGGACAGATTTATAGTCACATGAACCCCATCTGATGAACCGGTAACCTAGGTCCGATCACATGACAGAGGGGGTCACCAAAAACCCTGTGCACCCTCAGCCCGTCCATCTAGCCCTTTCCTGGTTATATCTGCTTCTGGGAAAGCTGGGTGACCACCATTACCCCTCCTACTGGAGTGTGTTTGGGGATGTGACTAATGAACCTCTCACACTCCAGTAGGAGGGGTAATGGTGGTCACCCAGCTTTCCCAGACCCCTGAACAGTAAATCTCTCTAGTTGTGCTGAGACTGTTTGGGAATGTGACTAATGAACCTCTCAGTCTCAGCACAACAAGAGAGATTTACCGTTGAGGGGTCTGGGAAAGCTGGGTACCCAGGGCCGCCATCAGGGGGATATTAAGGGTACTGATGTGAGGGGCCCGGCCAAACGTAATTGAAAGGGGGGGCCCGGCAACTGCCGCGACTTGCCTTTGGTAGAAAAAAACAGGCCTCATGGGGGCCGTCAAACACCGCCGACCGATCGCGAGCACCCGCAAACTCCCGCGCGTGCGCACTGGCGAGCGCGCACACGCGAACGGCCGCACTCGCGGCAGCCCGCGCGCACACCCGTGGAAGCGCGCACCCGCGACAGCCCGGGCGCTCGCAGACGCAACAGCACGCGCACAGCCGTGATCGCCCGCGCGCGCAGCCGCGGACACACATGGACCCAACTTACCTGGAGCCTGGCTGGAGATGAAGGACTGGACGTCTGGACCGAAGGCATCGCCTGGAAGACATCGCCTGACGAGGACTAGAGTGGGAGCTAGCAGCTCTTCTGACACAGTGAGTAAAGTGTCTCAAAGTGCTGTTTAAGTATGGCCCTGTTCACACAGAGTATTTTGCAGGCAGAAAAAAATCTGCCTCAAAATTCCTTAAAGAATTTTGAGGCAGATTTTGACCTGCCCACACTATCTTGCCGCGTTTTTTTTCTGCGTTTTTTTGCCCGCGGCGATTGAGGACAGCAGACAAAAAACGCAGCGAAAAATGCATTTGCTGCCTCCCATTGATTTCGATGGGAGGTCAGAGGCGGAACCGCGGCAAGAAAGGACGTGCGCAGCGGACAAGCCTCACGAAACCTGCGCCACTATTTGGTGCGGTTTTGCTGGCGGAATTCCCTGCGACTACCGGGGCGGATAAGCTGTGTAGTTTTACTCAGCGTATCCGCCTAGTGTGTTCCTACCCTTATGATGTCGCTCCTGGAGCTGCTGCCTGTCTCTAAATAGGCAGTTGGTCCAGTAGAATTAGGAATAATTTTTTTTTGTAAACCAGCTTAAAAAAATACAAAACTTTTGTGTTAGGGCCTATTCAGATCACCGTTCGCTTCCGTTCCGGGGTTCCGTCTGAGGTTTCCGTCGGGTGAACCCCGCAACGGAAAGTGAAAGTGACAGCACAGCTTCCGTTTCAGTCACCATTGATCTCAATGGTGACGGAAACATCTCTAATGGTTTCCATTCGTCACCATTCCGGCTGGTTTTCGGTTTTCCGACGGAATCAATAGCGTAGTCGACATCATAAGGGTAGGAACACACTAGGCGGATATGCTGAGTAAAACTACACAGCTTATCCGCCCCGGTAGCCGCAGGGAATTCCGCCAGCAAAACCGCACCAAATAGTGGAGCAGGTTTCGTGAGGCATGTCCGCTGCGGGAATCCTGCAGGGAAAAAAAAGCTTAGACTTGCCCCGGCCGTAGTTTAGGTGACGCATCTTTCTCTTCTGAACGTAGCCCCGCCTCCTGGGATGACGCTGTAGACCATGTGACCGCTGCAGCAGTCACATGGGATGAAACGTCATGACAGGAGGCGGGGCTGCGCTAAGAATAGAGGATCGCGTCACCTAAACTACGGCCGGGGTAAGTCTAAACGTTTGTATACATTTAAAAAAGTACCTTTTTTTTTTTCTCGTTTGTGATTTTTGCGGCAGAACCGCAGCATTTCCGCAACAGAGGAGCAGCGATTCCACAGAATACATTGACATTCTGCGCCTTAAAAAGCCACACTGCAGGTCAATTTTTTTTGCAGCGTGTGAATGAGATTTGTTCTAATCTCATCCACTCTGCTGCGACTGTAATACGCTGCGGATTTTCCACAATAAAATGTGTTGCATAAAATCCGCAGTGTTCATTCCTAGTGTGTTCCTACCCTAAGGCCGTATTTACACAAGCGTGTGCTTTTTGCGCGCGCAAAAAATGTGGCATTTTGCGCATGCAAAAGGTCCATAACAGCTCCGTGTGGCAGCAGCGTATGATGCGTGGCTGCGTGATTTTCGCGCAGCCGCCATCATTATGACACTCTGTTTGTATGTTTGTAAACAGAAAAGCACGTGGTGCTTTTCTGTTTTCATTCATAGTTTATACTGCTGCGGAAGTGCTGGGCGTGATTTTCGCGCAGCCGCCATCATTATGTCACTCTGTTTGTATGTTTGTAGCACGTGGTGCATTTCTGTTTTCATTCATAGTTTATACTGCTGTGGAAGTGCTGGGCGTGATTTTCACTCACCCATTGACTTCAATGGGTGCGTGATGCGCGAACAATGCACAAAATATCGGACATGTCGTGAGTTTTACGCAGCGGACACACGCTGCGTGAAAATCACTGACAGTCTGCACGGCCCCATAGAGTAACAAAGGTCCGTGTGAGGCGCGTGAAAATCACGCACGTTGCACGGATGTATTACACGTTCGTCTGAATAAGCCCTGACAATAAGGCCCAGTTCACAGAGTTTTTGGGCCTTGATATTGACTCGAACACTGCGTCAGAATCAGCACCAAACAACTTCCAAAACCGCCTCCCATTGATTTAATCTGAAATCAATGGGAGCCAGTCGCGGAAAAAGAAAAAGCAGCCGCGGTTCCGTCTCTGACCTCCCATCGAAATCAATGGGAGTCAGAAAATGCATTTTTCGCTGCGTTTTTTGTCTGCTGTCCTCAATCGCCGCGGGCAAAAATCCGCAGAAAAAAAACGCGGCAAGATAGTGTGGGCAGGTCAAAATCTGCCTCAAAATTCGGTGCGTGCTTCCAGGCGGTCGCGGGTTCGCGGGCAGTCACGCACGCTCGCAAGTGCGCACGCGCGGGAGTTTGCGGGTGCGCGCGATCGGTCGCGCGGGCGGTGTTTTACGGCCCCCATGACGAGAGGGGGGGGGGGCCCCGCAGCTCACGACATTCTTTTGGTGAAAAAAACGGGCCCCATTGCAGGGGCCTGTTTTTTTTCTACCAAAGGCAAGTCGCGGCAGTTGCCGGGCCCCCCTTACAATTAGGTTTGGACGGGCCCCTCACATCAGTACCCCTAATACCCCCCTTATGGCGGTCCTGGGTAGCATGATATAGTGCTGGACGGAGTACCGTTAACAGGCGGTGCCACGGTAGGGGGGCCCAGAAAATTTAGCTGTATGGGGCCCTGAAATACCTGATGGCGGCCCTGTGGGTACCAAACTAACAGTGGGCATATTGTTTATCACCCAGCCTTCCCAGGACAGTTACATCATGTGTCCTTTATACAGAGTCTCCTGCCCGTCGGGGGAGGGGAGGGCCGTCGGGGGGGGGGGGGGGCGCCCATTTGGGGGGGCGCCCGTTTGGGGGAGGGGGGGCCGTCGGGGGTCACGAGAGCGGGGGTCTGTGAGATTAGAGAGTGGGACAGACAGAGACACACACCTTACCTGCAGTGCAGCTGGTCTTCATGATGGCGCCTGCTGTCTCCCTGCAAACAGCTGTGTGACTCTGACCTGCGTCTGCGCAGTACAGAGCCAGAGAGCAGAGTCAATGGAACGGCTCCCGTTCATTGACTTCTATGAATTGTAGCTGCCGTATTCCATCACTGTATGTGTCGTTAATCGACACATACAGAGATGAAAAACAAAATGGCAGCTCCCATAGAGAAGTAAAAGTTAGAAAAAAGAAAAAAGTAAAACACAAACACACAAATAAATAAAATTTATTTTAATAACATACTAAAAGCAATATTATATAAAAAAATAAATTTCCGCGACACCCGTCCTTTAAAGGGGTTGTCCAGTTACAGCAAATTCATGTTATTTGTTTGTATAATTAAAAGTTATACAATGTTCCAATATACAGTACTTTCTGTATTTTTTCTTCACTGTTTTGAAGAACTCGGCTTGTTGTGATTCAGTAGGAACCTTCATTGTTTACTTCCAGTGCATAAAAATCTGTCCATGGTCATGTGATGATCATACAGGTGCATGGCTCGTTACAGTATGTGTATCAGAGCTGTATCTTCTAATGATCCCAGCACCTGTGTGTCCATCACATGACCATGGACGGAATCTTATCCACTGAAAGTAAACAATAACTGTTCCTGCAAGCAAAAATCTTGAAAACCGTGAGAAAATACGAAAAGTATATTGTATAGATTTGCATAGATTGGTGTAAGTTATGGGAAATCTTTTGGTTTAGAAACTACACCCCCTCCTGGTAAATCCAGCTTACTTTTCTCACCGCTTTTGAAAAGTGCCGAGAGATGTCACAAATTATTATGCAAATATGTGCCATAATTTGCAATGTTCTAATGGGACAAAAGTGGCGTAAGGCTGTTAGTAAGGCTCGGGGTTCACTTCCAATTTTACCACGTTTGTTGTAGGAATTATTAGGCAAACACAAGACAATCTGGCCAAGGAGTAAGGGGCATAGCTATAGGAGGCGCAGTGGAAGCAGTCACAGTGCCATAGGGGCAAAGCAGCCTCTCTGCCACATAAGAAGACACTAATATTATACATGGCACACAGTTGGTGTGGGCTCTGGAACAGTTTTTTCATCAGGGCCCATGAACTTCAAGTGATGTCTCAGAAAGCAGTTACGTTTAGTGAAGGATCTTTGCTCGGGACCAACTAAGTGTACTTTGTTTGGTTTAAGAAATAGCAAGGGTTTTTTTTTGCAATGCCTCATTTATGCAGCGGCAAGATCTGGCAACTTAGACAGAAATTGATTGACTTTGGGAGCTGTTGTAAGACTGATGAAATCTCTAGGGCTTCAACAAGATATTATGATCTAGCAGCTTTTTCTGTTGGCATTATGGTTGACAGATTTAGTAATCATTTGGCCGTTCTTATATGTAGCCGGCCAAAAGTTGACTTTCTGCTGTTGAAAATCGTATCATAACTCTGTCGCCAGAAAGCAGCTGGTGAGTTACAGAATGACAATTGTACTGTTTATGTTGAGATATTTTCAAAGTTTTGACAAATAACGATATTTAGGGGCAGCATCATGGACACAATTATTCATATCGTAATTGGACACACATCTTGATGAAAAGATTCCAACACACTTTTTCCACAGTAGTTGCCGTTCTCAGGCAGTAATGGATCAGATTTAGTCACTGTAAAGGATCTGCCAGGCACAGCTTCGGGGTTAACGCCCATAGATAATCAGTCTGCACCTGCTTCTATGTCTGTGAGACTGACTCCATCTTCCACCACTCAGGGTGGCAGGCTTAGGAGTGGGAGAACCTATCACAGCCTGGCCAGACGGAGCTAGCTCCAGCCCTCTGTCTATTTATACCTGCCTTTCCTGTTCCTCCTTTGCTTGTGATTCTTTTCGTTTGGTTTCCTGGCCCTGCTGCAGCGTCTTGTACTATTGTCCTTGCTTCATATTGACCCCGGCTTGCTGACTACTCTCCTGCTCTGCGTTTGGTACCTCGTACACTCCTGGTTTGACTCGGCTTGTTTACTTCTCTTGTTGCTCACGGTGTTGCCGTGGGCAACTGCCCTTTCTCCCCCTAGCTCTGTGTACCCTTGTCTGTTTGTCTGTCGTGCACTTATTTAGTGTAGGGACTGTCGCCCAGTTGTACCCCGTCGCCTAGGGCGGGTCGTTGCAAGTAGGCAGGGATTGAGTGGCGGGTAGATTAGGGCTCACTTGTCTGTCTCCCCACCTCCCATCATTACATAATCACAAGCACATACCTAGTCTACCCTGGTCCCTGACACTACTATGGACCCCCTTGAGACCCTGGCTCAGCAAATGCAGGGTCTCTCCCTACAGGTCCAAGCCCTGGCTCAGAGGGTCAACCAGCCTGATGCTACCTTGGTAGTCCCCCTCACCTCACCTCTTGAACCCCACCTCAAGTTGCCCGACCGGTTCTCAGGGGACCGGAAAACTTTTCTCTCCTTTCGGGAGAGTTGTAGGCTCTATTTTCGCTTAAAGCCCCACTCCTCAGGTTCTGAGAGCCAGCGGGTGGGTATAATTATTTCCCGGCTCCAGGAAGGGCCCCAAGAATGGGCCTTCTCCTTGGCTCCTGACGCCCCTGAACTTTCCTCCGTTGATCTTTTCTTTTCTGCTCTCGGACTCATCTATGACGAGACTGACAAGATTGCTTTTGCCGAGAGTCAGCTGGTGACCTTATGTCAGGGTAAGAGACCTGTTGAGGAGTATTGCTCTGACTTTAGGAAGTGGTGCGTAGCTTCTCGTTGGAATGACCCTGCCTTAAGGTGCCAGTTTAGGTTGGGTCTGTCGAACGCCCTGAAAGACCTGCTAGTTAGCTATCCCTCTTCTGACTCCCTAGACCAGGTTATGGCTTTAGCGGTACGACTTGACCGACGTCTCAGGGAACGACAACGTGAACGTTTATGTGTTTTCTCCTCTGACTCCCCCATGATGCCTCCCGAGGTTCCGTTGCTTCGTTCCTCCCCGGAAGACTCGGAGGTACCTATGCAACTCGGGGCCTCCGTGTCCCCCCAACAACGTAGAGATTTCCGCAGGAAGAATGGTCTCTGCTTCTATTATGGGGATGACAAGCATCAAGTGAACAACTATCCTAAGCGTAAGAATGCAGCCGGAGGACTTCCGCGCCTAAGTGATCATCGGGGAGGTCACTTGGGCGCACAGGTATTTCCCGTAAATATGAAACGTAATAAAATCTTGCATCCCTTTCAGGTCTCTTTTGGTGGTAGGTCTGCTGACGGCAGTGCCTTCGTGGATTCAGGGTCTTCTGCTAATATTATGTCTGTGGAATTTGCTATGTCTCTAGCTATGCCATTGATTGATTTGCCTAAACCTGTCCCGGTAGTGGGTATCGACTCCACTCCTCTTGCTAATGGTTATTTTACACAGCATACCCCTGTTTTTTAACTCTTTGTTGGCTCCATGCATTTGGAGCAGTGCTCTGTACTGGTGAGGCAGGGATTATCGTCCGATTTGGTTTTAGGCCTTCCCTGGTTGCAGTTGCATAATCCCACGTTTGACTGGAATACTGGGGATCTTACCAAATGGGGTAATGAATGCATGACGTCATGTTTTTCTGTTAATTCTATTTCTCCCCCTGAGGAGGTGAACACTCTACCTGAGTTTGTTCAGGACTTCGCTGATGTTTTCGCTAAAGAGGCCACCGAAGTGCTACCTCCTCATAGAGAATACGATTGCGCAATTGATTTGGTACCAGGAGCTAAGCTCCCTAAGGGTAGGGCTGGGTCTAAAAATATTAAGGCTGATGCACTGTCGCGTAGCTTCATGGCCAGCCCTCCTTTGGAGGAAGATCCTGCATGTGTGTTTGCCTCCAGGTATAATAATTTCCGCTATTGATTCTGATTTAGTCTCTGAAATTGCGGCTGATCAAGGTTCAGCTCCCGGGAGCCTTCCTGAGAACAAGCTGTTTGTTCCCCTGCAATTCCGGCTAAGGGTACTTAGGGAAAATTATGACTCTGCACTATCTGGCCATCCAGGCATCCTGGGTACCAAGCACCTCATTGCCAGAATCTATTGGTGGCCTGGGTTGCCCAAAGACGTTAAGGCCTACGTCGCCGCTTGTGAAGTTTGTGCTAGGTCCAAGACTCCCAGGTCCCGACCAGCGGGCTTACTATGTTCATTGCCCATTCCCCAGAGACCTTGGACCCATATCTCCATGGATTTTATCACCGATTTGCCTCCATCTCAAGGCAAGTCGGTGGTGTGGGTTGTAGTAGACCGCTTCAGTAAGATGTGCCACTTTGTGCCCCTCAAGAAACTACCCAATGCTAAGACGTTAGCTACCTTGTTTGTCAAACACATCCTGCGTCTCCATGGGGTCCCTGTCAATATTGTTTCTGATAGAGGGGTACAATTTGTTTCATTGTTTTGGAGAGCCTTCTGTAAAAAGTCGGAGATTGATCTGTCCTTCTCCTCTGCCTTCCATCCTGAAACTAATGGCCAAACTGAGAGGACTAATCAGTCTCTAGAACAATATTTAAGGTGTTTTATCTCTGACTGTCAATGTGATTGGGTCTCATTCATTCCCCTCGCTGAATTTTCTCTTAATAACCGGGTCAGTAACTCGTCAGGGGTCTCCCCCTTTTTCTGTAATTTTGGGTTTAATCCACGGTTCTCTTCCGTTTCACCTGGTAGTTCCAACAATCCCGAGGTAGAGGTCGTTCATCGAGAACTGTGCACAGTCTGGGCTCAGGTTCAGAAGAACCTAGAGGCGTCCCAGAGCATACAAAAGACTCAGGCAGATAGAAAACGTTCTGCTAACCCCTTGTTTATGGTCGGGGATCTGGTGCGGCTATCGTCTAAAAATTTGCGCCTTAAGGTCCCGTCCAAGAGGTTTGCTCCCCGGTTTATAGGGCCGTACAAGGTCATTGAAGTCCTCAATCCTGTCTCCTTCCGACTGGAGTTGCCCCCATCTTTTCGAGTACACGACGTGTTCCATGCCTCCCTCCTTAAACGCTGCTCCCCGTCCTTGGCTCCCTCGAGGAAACCTCCGGTCCCTGTTCTCACCCCTGAGGGGGCAGAATTCGAGGTGGCCAAGATTGTGGACAGCAGGATGGTCCAATGCTCCCTCCAGTACCTGGTCCATTGGAGAGGATACGGGCCTGAGGAGAGGACTTGGGTACCCGCTCGGGATGTTCACGCTGGGATATTGGTCAGGAGGTTTCACCTTCGTTTCCTCAGTAAACCAGGTCCACTTAGAAAGGGTCCGGTGGCCCCTCATAAAAGGGGGGGTACTGTAAAGGATCTGCCAGGCACAGCTTCGGGGTTAACGCCCATAGATAATCAGTCTGCACCTGCTTCTATGTCTGTGAGACTGACTCCATCTTCCACCACTCAGGGTGGCAGGCTTAGGAGTGGGAGAACCTATCACAGCCTGGCCAGATGGAGCTAGCTCCCGCCCTCTGTCTATTTATACCTGCCTCTCCTGTTCCTCCTTTGCTTGTGATTCTTTTCGTTTGGTTTCCTGGCCCTGCTGCAGCGTCTTGTACTATTGTCCTTGCTTCATATTGACCCCGGCTTGCTGACTATTCTCCTGCTCTGCGTTTGGTACCTCGTACACTCCTGGTTTGACTCGGCTTGTTTACTTCTCTTGTTGCTCACGGTGTTGCCGTGGGCAACTGCCCTTTCTCCCCCTAGCTCTGTGTACCCTTGTCTGATTGTCTGTCGTGCACTTATTTAGCGTAGGGACTGTCGCCCAGTTGTACCCCGTCGCCTAGGGCGGGTCGTTGCAAGTAGGCAGGGACTGAGTGGCGGGTAGATTAGGGCTCACTTGTCTGTCTCCCCACCCCCCGTCATTACAGTCACTCTATAATATCGACTCAAGAATTTTTTTTGTATACATGTAGCTATTAAAAAGTAACCAGTCTTAGAATTTCCAAGGTCCCAAAAGCCCTAGGACATCCCCAAAAGACAGGACCCCAGCTGCAAGCTGACAATGAAGTGGAATCACTTTTCTCAATTCCAAATCATTTGGTCGAACTACCTAGTCTCAATAGCTAATTTTAAAATTGGTAGGATAGCCGTTGTACTCGAAATGGAAGTTCACAAGGGTCTAAGCACCCAGCGCCACACTATAGCGGTTACCCGCCAAGCTTACAGCGCCATCTACGCAAGATAAAGCATTGACACAGTGCCTGAGGAAGGTCATGGTATTGACCGAAACGTCGCACTGTCACTGGCTATAAATAAATAAATTATTTGTTTGGATAAATAACTCCATATTGGTGTGCATAGTACTTTTTCTCTATTGGATCGGGTTGGGCCCCTACTAATGCACCCACACCATTACCTAGCGCTATCCGAACCTTGTAACTAAGCACCCAGGTATAGTCACTTGGATGTCATTTAGTCACCCTGTTAAAGGGTTAACTAGGCCTGGGGGATTATGTTCTTTAAAGGGGTTGTAATTTTCCAATATTCTTTGTGTAATAATTTCTCAAGATTTTTAAGATCTTTGCCTGTTGTTATTCAGTAGGAACATTCATTGTTTACTTCCAGTGAATAAATTCTGTCCATGGTCATGTGATGGACACACAGGTGCTTGGATCGTTAGATGACACTGCTCTGATACACATACTGTAACTGTAAGGCTGGATTCACACGAGCACATTACGTCCGTAATGGACGGACGTATTTCGGCCGGAAGTCCCGGACCGAACACACTGCAGGGAACCGGGCTCTTAGCATCATAGTTATGTACGATGCTAGGAGTCCCTGCCTCTCCGTGGAACTACTGTCCCGTACTGTAATCATGTTTTCAGGTCGTGGATCATATCCTTGTGTTTTCTTTAACCACTTCCCGCTTTGGCCACTTTTGACCTTCCTGACAGACCCTTATTTTTCTAATCTGACATGTTTCACTTTATGTGGTAATACCATCGGAATGCTTTTACCTATACAAGCGATTCTGAGATTGTTTTCTAGTGACACATTGTACTTTAAGTTAGTGGTAAAATTTGTTCGATACATTCAGTATTTAATTGTGAAAAACACTAAAATTCAGCGAAAAATTGCAAAAATTTAGATTTTTATCAATTTAAATGTATCTGTTTGTAAAAAAAGATAGTTACACCTCTCAATATAGCTAATTAACATCCTCCATATGTCTACTTTAGATTGGCATAGTTTTTCTGAACATCCTTTTATTTTTCTAGGACGTTACAAGGCTTAGAACTTTAGCAGAAATTTCTCACATTTTTAAGAAAATTTAAAAAGGCTATTTTTACAGGGACCAGTTCTGTTGTGAAGTGGCTTTGAGATGCCTATACAATACAAACCCCCATAAATCACCCCATTTTATAAACTGCACCCTCAAAGTATTCAAAACAGCATTTAGAAAGTTTCTTAATCCTTTAGGCATTTCACAAGACTTAAAGCAAAGTAGAGGTGAAATTTACAAATTATTATTTTTTTTTGTTGCAGAAATTCATATTTAACCCCTTAAGGAAGGAGCCGAGTTTTGGCCTTAAGGCTCAGAGTCCATTTTTCAAATCTGACATATTTCACTTTATGTGAAGCGATTCTGAGATTGTTTTCTCGTAACACATTGGGCTTCATGTTCGTGGTAAAATTTGGTCGATATATTCAGTGTTTAATGGTGAAAAATTGCTAAATTTAGAGAAAATTTGGAAAAAATAGCATTTTTCAGAATTTAAATGCATCTGCTTGTAAAACAGACGATTATACCACCCAAAATAGTTACTAGTTCACATTTCCCATATGTCTACTTTAGATTGGCATCGTTTTTTGAACATTATTTTCTTTTTCTTGGACGTTACAAGGCTTAGAACATAGAGAGCAATTTCTCATATTTTTAAGAAAATTTCAAAAGCCTTTTTTTTAAGGTACCTGTTAAGTTCTGAAGTGGCTTTGAGGGGCCTATGTATTAGAAACCCCGATAAAACACCCCATTTTAAAAACTAGACCCCTCAAAGTATTCAAAACAGCATTTAGAAAGTTTTTTTTAACCCTTCAGGCATTTCACAGCAATTAAAGCAAAGTGGAGGGGAAATTTGCAAATTTTATTTTTCTTTCTAAATTTCAATTTTATTAAATTTTTTTTCTGTAACAAAGAAGGTTTTACCAGAGAAATACTACTAAATATGTATTGTCCAGATTCTGCAGTTTTTAGAAATGTCCCACATGTGGCTCTAGTGCGCTCGTGGAATAAAACACAAGCAGCAGAAGCAAAGAAGCACCTAGTGCATTTTGAGGCCTCTTTTTTATTAGAATATATTTTAGGCAGCATGCCAGGTTTGAAGAGGTGTCAAAACAGTAGGAATCCCCCAATAGTGACCCCATTTTGGAAACTGCACCCCTCAAGGAATTCATTTATGGTTGTTGTTACCATTTTGACCGCACAGTTTTTTCACAGCACCTATTTGAATTGGGCTGTGAAATTAAAAAAATTAATTTTTTTCCAATAAGATGTCATTTGTGATCAAAATTTCTTATTTTCACAGGGAACAAAATACCCCATTTTGTTGCCCAAATTTGTCCTTAGTGCGGCAATACCCCATTTGTGGTGATAAACTGCCGTTTGGGCCCATGGGAGGGCTCAGAACGAGAGGACCACCATTTGGCCTACTGGGGATTTTCTGGTGCGAAGTCATGTATGCAGAAGCCCCTGAGGTACCAGTACAATTGAAACCCGCAAGAGGTGACCCCGTTTTAAAAACTACAACCTTAAGCCATTCATCTAGAGGTGTAGTGAGCATTTTGACCGGAGACATACACCCCATAAACTAATGTGGGTTCTCCTGGGTACGGCAATACCCTACATGTGGCTGTTATCAGCTGCCTGGGCACACAGCAGGGCCCAGAGTGGAAAGACGAGGGGGGATAAGCTGTGCGGAGTACATCAGGGTAAGTAAAATTGGGGTAAATTATAAACCAAGGGATGTATGATAAATTTTAAAACACTCTTTCATACAGAGCTCTGGTTTTTCGGGACACGTGTCACATTGATATATTGTGTCCTTCCTTATCCCCCTCTTATAGCAGATTTTGCACCTCTTTTGACTTTTTCCCTTCTTTCCAGTTTGGGGAACTTCTCCTGGAAAGTGTTGCCATTGTACGATGTGTGTGGCCTCGCTTCCAGAAGTACTGGGTGCCCCCCCCTTCTTGGTCCCTAAAGATTAGGTTCTTGATAATCACCTCTTGAAATTCCAGGAAAATTCCCGTCTGGCCTGTACATTGACGTAGCACGTACACATTGTACAATGCCACCTGTATGATGTGCACGGCCAGCTTCTTATACCACACCGCATGGCGCTGTAAGGCTTCAGGACTTGATCTGACAAGTCCACCCCTCCCATGTACCTATTGTAGTCCAGGATGCAGTCTAGTCTGGGGGTCTCTGTACTGGTACCTCGTACAGGTACATGGGTACTGGTGTGACATCTCTCTTGTCCTTGTACTTGACACACAATATGTTGCTGCTGGATTGAGCCCTGCTCTCACCCCTTCTGAGTGTTTGCCCAAGCAGAGTCTTAGGGAGGCCTCTCAGATTTCTTCTAGCAGTGCCGCATGCCACAGGACTGGAAGCGAGGCAGTTGAAGAGTGGGACGCTGGTATAAAAATTATCCAGGTAGAGGTGGTAACCCTGGTCCAGCAGTGGGTGCACCAAATCCCACACAATTTTTGCATTAACTACCAGTAAGGGGGGGGGGGGGGACATTCTGTGGGCTGAATACTGGTGTCCTTCCCTTTATATATGCTAAATTTGTAGGCATACCCTGATGCACTCTCGCACAGCTTATACATCTTCACGCCATACCTTGCCCTCTTACCCGGCAGGTACTGGCAGAATTGCAGCCTCCCTTTAAAATCTACCAAGGACTCATCAATAGAAATACACTTCTCGGGGTTGTATGCTTGGGAAAACCGGGCACTGAAACGGTCTAATAGGGGTCTCCGTTTATACAAACGGTCAAAACTGGGGTCATCTCGGGGTGGGCACGGCTCATTATCATTATAATGTAAAAGCGAAGTATTGCCTCATTTATTTATTTTTTTAGGTTCCAGTTCAGTTCTGAAGTTGCTTTGAGGGGCCGATATATTAGAAACCCCTATGAAACACCCCATTTTAGAAACTAGACCCCTCAAAGTGTTCCCATAAGCATTTAGAAAGTTTATGAACCCTTTAGGTGTTTCACGGGAATTTAGAGCAAAGTAGAGAAGAAATTTACTTTTTTTTTTTTCAGAAAATCCTGTTTATACAATTTTTTTTATAACACAAAATGTTTTACCAGAGAAACGCAACTCAATATTTATTGCCCAGATTCTGCAGTTTTGAGAAATATCCCACATGTGGCCCTAGTGCGGTAATGGACTGAAGCAGCGGCCTCCGAAGCAAAGGAGCGCCTAGTGGATTTTGAGGCCTCCTTTTTATTAGGCACCATGTCCGGTTTGAAGAGGTCTTGTGGTGTCAAAACAGTGGAAAACCCCCAAAAGTGACCCCATTTTGGAAACTAGACCCCTTGAGGAATTCATTGCAGTTTTCATGGGGTGCATTTGACTTTTTGATCAGTTTTATTCTATTTTTAAGTGGCGTGGTGACTAAAAAACAGCAATTCTACTATTGTTTTTTTATTCAATTTTTTTTACACCGTTCACCGTGCGCTAGAAATGACATATTCACTTTATTCTGCGGGGCGATACGATTACGGCAATATCATATGTTTATAGTTTTTTTTATGTCTTATGGCGTTTGCACAATAAAATACTTTTTTGTAAAAAATCATTTACTTTTTGTGTTGCCTTATTCTAAGAGCCAGAACTTTTATATTTTTCCATCAAGAAAGCCGTGCGAGGACTTATTTTTTGCGTAACAAACTGTTGTTTTGATCAGCACCATTTTTAGGTACATGCGACTTTTTGATCTCTTTTTATTCAATTTTTTGGGAGGTGAAGTGACCAAACAATTGTGATTCTGGTACGGTTTATTAGTATTTTCCTTTACGGCGTTCACCGCGCGGGATTAATAATGAAATAATTTTGTAGTTCAGTGGTGATACCAATTATGTATAGTTTATTTGTTTGTTTATATATTTTTATTAATAATAAAGGACTGATAAGGGAAAAGGGGGGATTTTTACTTTTATTACTTTTAAAACTTTTATTTTCTTATTTTTACACATCTTTTTTTAACTTTTTTTTTACTTTATTACTTTGTCCCACTAGGGGACTTGAGGGCAGGAGGCCCTGATCGCTGTTCTAATACTCTGCACTACATGCGTAGTGCAGTGTATTAGAGCTGTCAGCTACTCACTGACAGCAAGTATAGTGGGTCCTGACTTTGTCAGGACCCACCAGGCTTCCGTTGATGGCATAGCTGGACGCCATTGTTTGGTGTCCGGTTGCCATAGTCACAATCACCGGGCACAATCGTGTAGCGGGCCGGCGATTGTAGCTTAACCCCTAAAAAGCCGTGATCGCTATTGAACACGGCTTTTAAGGGGTTAATCAGCGGGGACACAGCGATCGGTCCCTGCTGTAGGATCTGCGGCAGCTGCTGTATGAGACAGCAGCTGTCACAGCTCCTGCACGTGTCGGGAGGATGGCCAAAATGGTCGTTACTCCCGCGACGTAATATTCCGTCGCTGAGCGCGAATGTATTGGTTAGCGCGACGGAATAGTACGTCGCTGAGCATGAAGGGGTTAATCCATCTTTTTCTGTAACCAGAGAAACGCAACTCAATATTTATTGCCAAGATTCTTCGGTTCTTAGAAATATCCCAAATGTGGCCCTAGTGTGCTAATGGATTGCAGCACTGGCCTCAGAAGCAAAGGAGCATCTAGAGGATTTTGGGGCCTTCTTTTTTATTAGAATATATTGCACAATAAAACTACTTTTGTAAAAAAAATAATAATAATTCTGTCTCTATGTTGTGAGAAGCATAACTTTTGAATTTTTTTAATCGACAGAGCTGTATGAGGTCTTGTTTTTTGCAAGACGAGCTATAGTTTTTATAGGTACCATTTTTGGATACATGCAACTTTTTGATCACATTTTATTCCGATTTTTATAGGGCAAAGTGACCAAAAAACAGAAACTCTGGCTTTTTTTGGTGGTTTTTCTATACGGTGTTTACCGCATGAAATAAATAACATAATATTTTTATAGTTCAGGCTGTTACAGTCGCGGTGATACCAAATATCTAGTTTTTTTCCCAATAATAAGAGAATTGATAAGGGAAAAAGGGCGATTGTGTTTTCATTTATTACTTGAAACTTTTATTATATTTTTTATATGTTTTAGTCTCACTAGGGGACTTGAAGGTCCAACTGTCTGATTTATTTTCTAATACATTGCACTACCTATGTAGTGCAATATATTAGATCTGTCAGTCGTTCACTGACAGCAAGGCGATTAGGCTTCACCTCCGGGCGGGGCCTAATCACCTTCCATAATGGCAGAGCAGGAGGCCATTGTTAGGCCTCCTGTTGCCATAGCAGCAGTCGGCAGCCTTGTGATCACATGGCAGGGCTGTCGATTTGCTGCCAACCACTAATCGAAAGCGATCTCTGCATCTGCGGTGTTAATGGCAGGGATCGGAGCTAGCTCCGCTTCTTGCCGTTACAGGTGGGTGCCAGCTGTAACATACATCTGGCATCCATCGCTAATGACGCTGTCTCAGCTCCTGAGCCGTCGCCATCTTGCTGTCAGCTATGGAAGCCTTTTAGGCCTCCATACTAGGCAGACCGGGAGGCCAGTATTAGGCCTCTGGTTGCCGATGAGATGCAAACGCCTTAAATGCAGCGATCACTTTTGACCGCTGCATTTAAGGGGTCAATGGCAGGGATCAGAGCTAAATTCGCTCCCCACCATTACAGCAGGGTTTCAACTGTAACATACAGCTGATACCCCCGGGGATAATGGCACGGCCCGTGTCATCCATTTGTCGTACGCATACGACAAATTGCGGAAAGCACTGGCTTTCCATGACGTATACTTACAACAAATGTCGGGAGGGGGTTAAACTGTCACTGACCTAGTTGGAAGAACAAATAAAGTCTAACTAACTTTTTTATTCAGCTATGTCTGTTATATCGGTTTCTAGGAAATCTTTGTGACAACCAATAAGACTGCTATCTGTCACAAAGGGTCTGTGGACTCACTGGGCCGTACCACCTTGGCGGTAAGGCAGCTGGCCAACAGGGTGCAGGACAATGCCTGTAGTTCGTATAGGGTACCTGTGGCAGCTCGGACAGTAGCAAGGCAGGCTCGGCTTGGACTAGGCAGCAGGTAGACGTCAAGCGAGGTGAAGCAGGTCAGATGTGGAACAGCACGACACGACTTTGGCACAACACAGTGCTCGGCCAGGAAGGTATAGAATGCTAGGAACAGGAACTGGAACAGATACTGGAACACACTAGGAGGCCATCACATAGACAAACTATAGGGAACAACAACAACAACGCTCAGGCATAGAACTAGGGGGCTGGACCCCTCTTATAGTCCAGGGTACTCACGGGTCAAAGTTCATCAACGAGGTCCAGTGCGCACGCTGCCCCTTTAAGAGCGGGCACAAGTGTGCGCGCGCACCCTACGGGATCCGGCTGAGGTGAGTGGATGCGAGCCCTTGCGTCTCCTGAGGAGGCTGGGGCCAGCGCTTGCCGACTCGTGGCTGCGGCTGTCAGGGGGAGATTGGAGCTGACAGCCCGAAGCCACGGACATTACACTATCACAGCTGTCGCACATGTTTCCTACAAGAAAGGGCAAGGGAAATACAGGGGATATTGTATATTGTCACATTATGGGTCTGGAAGAGCTGGTCAACAACCCTGGGAGAGCTATAAATCATATTGATTTTTTACCCAACTTTCCCAGAAATTGAAAAAATTAACAATTGGCTGAATATAATTTTTGACAGCACGACAGGAGTGGACAACTCAAGGACTTAAATTTACTGGTAACATTACGTTTATTAAACAAAAGAATGCTATTTAATACCAAACACTAAGAAGCAGTTGAAAAGGGACACCTTAAAGAGGTTGTTTCAGTAACAGTATGGGGGCATTATTCAGTCACTATGTGGTTATGGTGTGGCGGTATTATTCAGTAACAGTATGGGGGCATTATTCAGTCACTATGTGGTTATGGTGTGGCGGTATTATTCAGTAACAGTATGGGAGTATTATTCAGTCACTATGTGGTTATGGTGTGGCGGTATTATTCAGTAACAGTATGGAGTCATTATTAAGTCACTATGTGGTTATGGTGTGGCGGTATTATTCAGTACCAGGATGGGGGTATTATTCCATCACTATGTGGTTATGGTGTGGAGGTATTATTCACTAACAGTATGGGGATATTATTCAGTGACTATGTGGTTATGGTGTGGAGATATTATTCAGTAACATTATTGGGGGTATTATTTAGACTCTATGTGGTTATGGTGTGGCGCTATTATTCAGTAACAGTATGGAGGTGTTATTCAGTCACTATGTGGTTATGGTGTGGCGGTATTATTCAGTAACAGTATGGGGGTATTATTCATTCACTATGTGGTTATGGTGTGGCAGTATTATTCAGTAACAGTATGGGGGTGTTATTCAGTTACTATGTAGTTATGGTGTGGTGGTATTATTCAGTAACAGTATGGGGGTATTATTCAGTCACTATGTGGTTATGGTGTGGCGGTATTATTCAGTAACAGTATGGGGGTATTATTCAGTCACTATGTGGTTATGGTGTGGAGGTATTATTCAGTAATGGTATGGAGTTGTTATTCAGTCACTATGTGGTTATGGTGTGGCGCTATTATTCAGTAACAGTATGGAGGTGTTATTCAGTCACTATGTGGTTATGGTGTGGCGGTATTATTCAGTAACAGTATGGGGGTATTATTCAGTCACTATGTGGTTATGGTGTGGCGGTATTATTCAGTAACAGTATGGGGGTATTATTCAGTCACTATGTGGTTATGGTGTGGAGGTATTATTCAGTAATGGTATGGGGTTGTTATTCAGTCACTATGTGGTTATGGTGTGGCGCTATTATTCAGTAACAGTATGGAGGTGTTATTCAGTCACTATGTGGTTATGGTGTGGCGGTATTATTCAGTAACAGTATGGGGGTATTATTCAGTCACTATGTGGTTATGGTGTGGCGGTATTATTCAGTAACAGTATGGGGGTATTATTCAGTCACTATGTGATTATCGTGTGGTGGTATTATTCAGTAACAGTATGGGGGTATTATTCAGTCACTATGTGGTTATGGTGTGGCGGTATTATTCAGTAACAGTATGGGGGTATTATTCAGTCACTATGTGGTTATGGTGTGGAGGTATTATTCAGTAATGGTATGGGGTTGTTATTCAGTCACTATGTGGTTATGGTGTGGCGCTATTATTCAGTAACAGTATGGAGGTGTTATTCAGTCACTATGTGGTTATGGTGTGGCGGTATTATTCAGTAACAGTATGGGGGTATTATTCAGTCACTATGTGGTTATGGTGTGGCGGTATTATTCAGTAACAGTATGGGGGTATTATTCAGTCACTATGTGGTTATGGTGTGGCGGTATTATTCAGTAACAGTATGGGGGTATTATTCAGTCACTATGTGGTTATGGTGTGGAGGTATTATTCAGTAATGGTATGGGGTTGTTATTCAGTCACTATGTGGTTATGGTGTGGTGCTATTATTCAGTAACAGTATGGAGGTGTTATTCAGTCACTATGTGGTTATGGTGTGGAAGTATTATTCAGTAACAGTATGGGGGTATTATTCAGTCACTATATGGTTATGGTGTGGTGGTATTATGTGGACCTTATATTGTGTTATTATTGATAATATTGGTCTTATAATATTGAGTTGTGATCAGTAATCATATGCAGGTAATATTTAATCTGGTATAGTGGTATGATTTTTTGTGTGAGAGGGTGACATATGCTTTGGGGCTTGCAACACTCCTGGACGCGCTAGAAATCAGTGATGCAGTTCTCTGCACACCGCCTTCTGAATTGACTGCATTATTGATACAGTAATTCAGCATTTGGGGCCCCAATTTTAACTTTGCCCAGGGCCACATTTTGTCTAAAACCAGCCCTGGTTCCGGGTAACAGAGGATGATCTCAAGTGGGAGACTCTATGACATCCAAATGCCCATATAGGATATATGACTTCTTGAGACATCCCCTTTTACAGAACAAAGACAGGTGGAAGCAATTAAATCCCTTCTGACTTTGGAAACATGATACAGGAAATGTAAAAATTCCAGTTTTACCTATAAGTCTTTTGAGATTACACGTGGTGCTGATTTCGCCACTGTTCTACTAACACATATTTCAATACAAAATCTGATTATGATAATCTTTCCATGATTTAATAAACTGAGCGAATATACTGCCAAATCTCATTTCTGATTGGTAGGGCCTTGAAATCAATGTAGCTAAATGAGAGTCATCGGAATTTATATATTATGCATGCAACTCAATTATTATCGAGCTTTAAACAGTACTGGATTGCATTCCATATTCATAAAATAAATATAAATTGTGCATAGCAGCATAAAAATACAGTAAATTGAATGCTTATTTTAAACGATCACACGAGGGGATCTCAACCCAAAGGCATGGTCAGTTCATTTAAATTATACGTTTTATATTGTGTTGTGAAAATATAGTAAAGTAAAATTCTATGAATCCGGCATCAATGGGACGAAATGGCAGCATTATCATAACAAATTAGAAGTAAAGCACAGAGAATCACTTTTACATAAAAGCCAGGTTAGCATCAATTGGTGGCAGTGGTTAATTTTGTTTTCTTAACCCCTTCAGGACGCAAGCTGTTTTGGCCTTCAGGACGCAGCCAATTTTTTCAAATCTGACATGTTTCACTTTATGTGGTAATAACTTCGGAATGCTTTTACCTATCCAAGCGATTCTGAGATTGTTTTCTCGTGACACATTGGACTTTATGTTACTGGCAACATTTGCTCGATATGTTCAGTATTTAATTGTGAAAAACACCAAAATGTTGCGAAAAATTGCAAAAATTTGAATTTTTCTACATTTATATGTATCTGCTTGTAAGACAGATAGTAATACCACACAAAATTGTTGCTAATTAACATCACCCATATGTCTACTTTAGATTGGCATTGTCTTTTGAACATCCTTTTATTTTTCTATGACATCACAAGGCTTAGAACTTTAGCAGCAATTTCTCACATTTTCAAGAAAATGTCAAAAGGCTATTTTTCCAGGGACCAGTTCAGTTGTGAAGTGGATTTTAGGGCCTTATATATTAGAAACCCTTGATAAGTCACCCCATTTTAAAAACTTCACCCCTCAAAGTATTTAAAACAGCATTTAGAAAGTTTCTTAACCCTTTAGATGTTTCACAGGAATTAAGGCAAAATAGATGTGAAATTTTCAAATTTCTTTTTTTTTTTTGCAGAAATTCATTTTTCATCTATTTTTTTTGTAACACAGAAAGTTTTACCAGAAAAACGCAACTCAATATCTATTGCCAAGATTCTGCAGTTTTTTTCAGACCTAGTGCACTTATTGACTGAAGCAGGATAGAGGATTTTGGGGCCTCCTTTTTATTAGAAAATATTTTAGGCACCATGTCGGGTCTGAAAGGCTCTTGCGGCGCCAAAACAGTGGAAATCCCCCAAAAGTGACCCCATTTTGGAAACTATACCCCTTGAAGAAATTATCTAGGGGTATAGTGAGCATTTTGACCCCGCAGGTTTTTTGTAGAAATTATTGGAAGTAGGCCGTGAAAATGAAAATCTACATTCTTTCAAAGAAAATGTAGGTTTAGCTAATTTTTTCTAATTTCCACAAGGACTAAAAGGAGAAAATGCACCACTACTTTTGTAAAGCAATTTTTCCAGAGTAAAACAATACCTCACATGTGGTCATAAATAGCTGTTTGGACACACGGCAGGGCTTAGAAGGGAAAGAGCGCCATTTGGCTTTTGGAGCTCAAATTTAGCAGGAATGGTTTGCGGAGACCATGTCGCATTTGCAAAGCCCCTAAGGGACCAAAACAGTGAAAACACCAAAAAAGTGACTCCATTTAGGAAACTACACCCCTTGAAGAATCCATCTAAGGGTGTAGTGAGCATTTTGAACCCACAGGGGTTTCATAGATTTTATTAGAATTTGCAGTGAAGATAAAAAAAATCCTTTTTTTCCAATAAGGCGTAGCTTTAGCTCAAAATTTTTCATTTTCTCAACAAATAAAGGAATAAAAGAACCCCAACATTTGTAAAGCAACTTCTCTGGAGTACGGCAATACCCCATTTGTGGTCATAAACTTCTGTTTGGGTACACGGCAAGGATCAGAAGAGAAGGAGCGCCATTTGGCTTTTGGAGCACAGATTTTGCTGGATTGGTTTCTTGACACCATGTCACTTTTGCAAAGCTCCTAAGGTACCAGTGCATAAGTATTCACCTAGGGGTGTAGTGAGCATATTTACCCCACAGGTGATTGGCAGAAATTGGTGTGCACTCGATGTTGCAGAGTGAAAATGGGATTTTTTCCATAGATATGTCAATATGTGGCGCCCAGCTTGTGCCACTGGAGATACACACCCCAAAAATTGTTAGAAGGGTTCTCCCGGGTATGGCGATGCCATATATGTGGAAGTAAACTGCAGTTTGGGCACACTGTAGGGTTCAGAAGGGAGGTAGCCCCATTTGGCTTTTGGAGCGTGGATTTTGCTTGTAGAAGTTTTGTTTTGAGTCTTACTGGTGTTTCCGTTTATAATGTGGGGGTACATGTAAGCCGGGCGGAGTATATAAGGGGCATAGTCAGGTGGTATAATAATGGGGTAAAAAAAAACAATAAAATAATCCATAGATATTTGTTACGTTGTGACACAATCCTTTCTGCACAGGCCGGTGTCGCACTAATAAATGGTCTTTACTTATTCCCCTTTTGGTCCACACTCGGGATCTTTGCAGTTTGAGGAATTTTACTGGGAAGTGTTGTTCTGGTATAATACGGGCACCATCGCTTCCAGCAGATATGTTTGGGTCCTCCCCTTCCTGGTTCCCTAATTTTAGGGGCCTTGATAATTCGCCACTTGAAACCGAAGAAACGTTCCCCTCGGGCCGGCACAACTGCATATTTTTATTTCCTGGCTTATTGGAGCCTTAACTAATTTTATTTTTCATAGACGTAGTGGTATGAGGGCTGTTTTTTTTGCGGGACGAGGTGTAGATTTTATTGGTACCATTTTAGGGCTAGCTCCAGTTCCTGCCTTTACAGTGGAATGTCCGCTGTAACATACAGCAGACACCCACTGCTGATGACGCCGGCTCAGCTTCTGAGCCGGAAGCTGAGTCGGCGCCATCTTGCCGATGGTACCGGAAGCCTCTTGGGCCCCGCCGACGACGGGGCATAGGAGGATTCCGTTACTGGCAGACCGGGAGGTAAGTATTAGTCCTCCGATCGCCTTTGCAGCCACCGGCAACCCAGCGATCATGTTGCTGGGGTGCCGGTGGCTATAAACTCCTCACATGCTGCGATCTCTATTAAACGCAGCATGTGAGGGGTTAATCGATCAGATCGGAGGATAGCTCCGGTCCTGGCCGATACCTCAGGGTGCCAGCTGTAACATACAAATGCTCCTGAGCCAGCTCCATCTGTTTCACGTACAGTTACGTGGAATTGCGGGAAAACACCATCTCCCATCACGTAACTGTATGTGAAATTGCGGGAAGGGGTTAAAGGGTTTCTCCAGAACTATAACACTGATGGCCTATTCTTAAAACAGGCCATTAACGTTTGATCGGTGGGGGTCTGACCTCTAGGAACCCTGCCGATCAAAGCAATGAAGGGATGGAACCAGCTGCAGTAAAGGCACAGACGCTTATACAGACAAGGCACTGTATCTATGGAAGCACCATGGGCCGTACATTGGGCTAATCGGAAGTGGTACCAGAGGAAATTGGACCTTATTTATAAATCCAAAGGCCTTAGATGTGTATAGAGGTGGCTGATAACAATATAATTGAATATGTCAGTAATATATTTGTATGTTAGTGAGGTACCAGTCGATAACAGAGTAATGTGTGAGCTGCAATCCAAACTATGCTGCCCTAGAAGATTTCTAGTTTAGCTTTATGGCACATAGTATTCAGGCAAAAGCCGAGAAGAAATAATAAAATAGAACTGGGACTGTAGCTGAAGTACATATCAAATGATGTACAGGAAATATCGTTTTGCCCAGTTTAACCATGGTTGGTCTTTAGCTAGCAGAATGAATAAAAATGTTCACAATAATTCATGATTTATGTAAAATAAATAGTTGACAAAACAGCTTACCTGTGAAGAATCTAGATGAAGTTCTTGTTCTTGGGGAAAACTGACTATAAGGGTATGTTCACACGAGGGCGTCCGTTACGGCTGAAATTACAGGGAAATGTTTCAGCCTGAAAACATCCCCGTAATTTCAGCCGTAACGGCATGTGCAGGCGCTTGAACGCCGCGTCAATTACGGGCGTAATTGGCGCTGCTATTCATTGGAGTCAATGAATAACGGCTCCAATTACGGCCAAAGAAGTGACAGGTCACTTCTTTGACGCGGGCGTCTATTTACGCGCCGTCATTTGACAGCGGCGCGTAAATTACGCCTCGTGTGAACAAACGTCTGCCCATTGCTTTCAATGGGCAGATGTTAGTCAGCGCTATTGAGGCGCTATTTTCGGACGTAATTCGGGGCAAAAACGCCCGATTTACGTCCGTAAATAGGCCGTGTGAACATACCCTTAGGCTGTATTCACACGAGCACATAACGTCCGTAATGGATGGAACGTATTTCCGCCACTAATCCCGGACCGAACACACTGCAGGGAGCCGGGCTCCTAGCATCATAGTTATGTACGACGCTAGGAGTCCCTGCCTCTCCGTGGAACTACTGTCCCGTACTGAAAACATGATTACAGTACGGGACAGTTGTCCGGCAGCGAGGCAGGGACTCCTAGCATCGTACATAACTATGATGCTAGGAGCCCAGCTCCCTGCAGTGTGTTCGGTCCGGGATTATCGGCCGAAATACGTTCCGTCCATTAGGGACGTAATGTGCTCGTGTGAATCCAGCCTTAGGGCAATGCTCATCGGTCCATGCACACAGTCGTGTTATAGCTCTGCCCTACATACTTTATCTTCATATTCCTCTAATTTCCTACCGAGACATACTGAGGTTGATTCTGTGTGCCTCCGTATAGCCTCCATGTTGTTAACATTTAAATTCAGAGCCTGCTATTCTCAGTGTGTTAAAGGGGGTTTTCAGGCATATCATTTTAATGACCTATACTTAGGAGAGGCCATCAATATCAGATCAGTCTCCGATTGGTCTCAGATCCCCACAAATCAGATGTCTGAAAGAATTGTGCCCCCTTCATTGTTTACCAGACACAGCGCCGTACATTTGGTGGTGACTGTAGCTTGTATTGCTGCATTGAACTGCTAGACCAGGCACAGCCACTACCAAATGTACAGCGCTGTGTGTGGGTAAACAGTGAAGGGTATGCGGGGCTCTAATGAAGGGGACACAGCCCTGTCTGTCAGATGATCAGTGGGGTGATAGAAGTTGGACCCTCACCGATCTGAAATTGATGGGCTATCTTATGGATAGGCCATTATTATTACAGTCTCTGAAAACCCCTTTAACTCAAGCATAAGAGGAATTGTTTGAATGGTAAGGGGCCCATAACCTTTATTGTCTGAAGGTTCAGACCACATTCGCTTCACTTTTGCTCCCAGTTCTCTGAGTGGACAGCACAAAAGCAAGTATTCATGGTTGTTTCTATACTAAAGAGGTCTCAAGGCAAAAGATGGAATGAACTTGCCCAGCTGACAATCTTCTCTAAAGACAGGACCACGAGTTCATTGACATCCTGCACAAATAATGTTTTAATTGTAGCATTGCATACATAAAAACAATAGATAACAAAAAAATAGCTAAAATCAACTGGGCAGCATTAATAGAATAGATGGAAATACAAATGGCACATAAGCTTTTTCACACTGTTCTACGGAGAAAAGTCTTATCTGCAGAGCATCATGCATGGTTCACAGTGTACTTAGGTATCTGTTACAAATATACCAGCGCACTTTCTAAAGAATTTTGCTGACAGACCAAACATCAAAAAAGCACCCCCATACAATAGTCAAGTAAGACTGTATTCATATGTAAAATTCTCTAAACGCAACGCATGGCAAACGGAATTTTTGTATGTTTGGTAAATCCCCTCGCCACTCCCTTAAATATGTAAGCTACACCTTCAGCACAAGACGGAAAAAAGTGAAATGCAGAAACACCTAATAACACAGTCAGGGACAGGCATACACTCGTTGTTTCAGTCAGGAACAGGTGTATGCTACCACTATACAAAGACCAATATAACAATAATACCGCCATACAGTGACCATATAGTGGTCAGTTGTCCGTTCTACACAGTGGTCTGCAGAATATTAACATGTTGCAGACCATACCAGAGGATAAAGTACATCAGACATGGCAGAATACATAAGCATTAAATCGAGTGACTCACAGGTGACATCTTCTATGATTGTAGTTGCTTACTTTCCTTTTCTTTTCCATCCGGGCCAGATTACCATGTATTTGTACATGAAAACTTCTTCCAATGACTGTAGAGTTTGCTGCCCAGACATATTTGACCCCTCGCTTCTGCAGCCCATCCCTAGCATCTATAGCAACTCAGACCACAGACATACAGAGAAAGGGCCATACATATATATATATATATATATATATATAAATACTTGTGGAGTGCTGACAAAACTAGTAAGAGATTTCCTTTTCTTAAGGCTACATCCACATTGTTGTTTTCGTCAGTGAGCTAACCGTTTTATTTAACGGATACCACACTAACCCATTCATTTATATGGCCCCATGCATACTACCATGTTTTTCACGGCTCCGTGTGGGGACAGTGGGACAGGGCCACAAAACTTAGAGCAGGTCCTATTACTGTCCTTGTTTCCGGCTCGGTCTCACCCATTCATATGTATGGCAATGTGAAAACCAGGGATGGCACACAGATGCCATCCGTGTGCTGGCCATGCTTTGCAGATCCATGCCGCAAAATACAAACGGTCGTGTGCATGTAGTCTTACTCACAACATTTGGTAGTAGTCCTCTGTTTATATGCTGACAATAAGAGTTTACTGAAGTCGGCACCCGGGCCAGTAGCGCAAGCTAGTACTGAACAGCTGTAAGTTTGTGACATCACAAAAACAAAAAAAAGCAATCACTAACACATTTTGGAAGGTAAGAGCTTACTGAAGTCATCACCCCGATCGAGGGCGCTCTCTTGTACTGAAGAGCCATAAGTTTGTGACATCTCAGAAACAAAAAAAAACTGTTACCAATTTGCTTCGGGAATGACGCTTCATTCCCGAAACATATTGGTGATTTGTAGACTGTTTCTGTGAAGTCACAAACTTACAGTTGCAGGTTGTGGAATGGTAAGTAAGAAAAATTAGTCTGACGGCTGCATTCATGGTAGATTACAGCAGTCAGTCTACTCAAAGACAGACTAGGATCCTTTTCCACATCGGTTACAACTTACTGTATATTAATTTAGTATATCTTTAACAGATATCTTGTGGCACATTGTAAACCAGATGTCTGGTATTATGCATTACTGCAAGTCACATATTATTCTTACATATTTTACATTACATTAATCATTAGTCTTTTACATTAATCCTGTTTCATATCATCTTTGCTGCAGCTTGTTGTTTTGTATGTTGGAACACTAGAATATAAGTAATATTTGCTTTATATGAAAGTCTAAGAAGCATGAACAATCCATAATCTTATCGCCGATAAAAGGCAGCTGGTAAAACAGGAAATGTGAATCTCCACTTATAATGCAGTGTACATTTGAGGACTGCTTGATCAAGGCCAAAGTAAACAGTGTTCAATTTTTATTAAGCAGTGGGAATGTCTCAAGCTGCAAAGCAAGCTAATAAAACCAACGGCTATTCACACACACACACACACACACACACACACACATACACACACACACACACACGCACGCACACACACACGCACGCACGCACACACACACACACACACACACACACATATATATAGATATAAATATATATATGCATATATCCAATCGCGCAGCACTCCAGAAGGTTTCACTGAAAAATGTGTGGTACTTTATTTGTCCATGTGTCCAATGCACCGTTTCAGCTCCTCCATAGAGCCTTTCTGAAGCTATATACTAGTCCCTCTCAATGAATTAGAATATCATCAAAAAGTTAATTTATTTCAGTAATTCAATTCAAAAAGTGAAACTCATATTATATAGATTCATTACACACAGAGTGATCTGTTTCCAGCATGTTTTTCTTTTAATTTTGATGATTATGGCTTACAGTTAATGAAAACCCCAAATTTAGTGCCTCAGAAAATTAGAATATTATATAAGCCCAATTTCAAAAATGATTTACTGCATCAATGCGGCGTGGCATGGAGGTGATCAGCCTGTGGCACTGCTGAGGTGTTATCAATGCGGCGTGGCATGGAGGCGATCTGCCTGTGGCATTGCTGAGGTGTTATCAATGCGGCGTGGCATGGAGGAGATCAGCCTGTGGCACAGCTGAGGTGTTATCAATGTGGCGTGGCATGGAGGCGATCAGCCTGTGGCACTGCTGAGGTGTTATCGAAGCCCAGGTTGCTTTGATAGCGGCCTTCAGCTCGTCTGCATTGTTGGGTCTGGTCTCTCATCTACCTCTTGACAATACCCCATAGATTCTCTATGGGGTTTAGGTCAGGCGAGTTTGCTGGCCAATCAAGCGCAGTGATACTGTGGTTATTAAACCAGGTATTGGTACTTTTGGCAGTGTGGGCAGGTAACAAGTCCTGCTGTAAAATGAAATCCGCATCTCCATAAAGCTTGTCAGCAGAGGGAAGCATGAAGTGCTGTAAAATTTCCTGGTAGACGCTGCGCTGACTCTGGACTTGATATAACACAGTGGGCCAACACCAGCAGATGACATGGCCCCCAAACAATCACTGACTGTGGAGACTTCACACTGGGCCGCAAGCAACTTGGATTGGTGCCTCTCCACTCTTCCTCCAGACTCTGGGACCGAGATTTCCAAATGAAATGCAAAATTTACTTTCATCTGAAATCAGGACTTTTGACCACTGAGCCTCAGTGTTGGTACACTGTGTTATATCAAGTCCAGAGTCAGCGCAGCCGTCTACCAGGACATTTCCCAGCACTTCGTGCTTTCCTCTGCTGACAAGCTTTATGGAGATGCTGATTTCATTTTCCGCCAGGACTTGGCACCTGCCCACACTGCCAAAATTACCAATACCTGGTTTTATAACCACAGAATCACTGTGCTTGATTGGCCAGCAAACTCGCCTGACCTAAACCCCATAGAGAATCTATAGGGTATTGTCACGAGGAAGATGAGAGACACCAGACCCAACAATGCAGACGAGCTGAAGGCCGAAATCAAAGCAATCTGGGCTTCCATAACACCTCAGCAGTGCCACAGGCTGATCGCCTCCATGCCACGCCACATTGATGCAGTAATTCATGCAGGGTCGGAGCACATATTAACATACATTTTATACAGATGTTTGTAGCTTTTTAACATTGTTATTTTATTGCACACATAACCAGGGATGTCATCCTAAAAAAAAAATGCCAGGGCTATAATGTCTGAAGTAGTAGTAAGCAACGGAGCTTTCTGAATTGCGCAATATTTGTGGTCATGAAAATAATGGTTGTGGTTATGCAAAAAGGGACAGTGGTTAAGTATTTAATAATTTATAGGCTGCATGCTCTTCTTCAATATGGCTGATCAGTAATAGTTATTAAATATTTTGTATTCCAAATAACTCGGCTCAATTATATAGAGAAAACGACTGATCAGTTATAGTTATCAAATAGAAATTGTGTGTTTCAGGAGCGTGATTAGGGTATTTTAAAGTTCAGGGGAATGAGCGCCAAGACACAAAAAAAATAATAAAACAAATACACTAAATGGCCACTTTATTAGGAGACACCTACCCTTTTACAATTTCAGCTTCCCTGTATGGAAATTAGATACGTCACCCCGGAGTACAGCACAAAATCAAGTAAGCAAGTTTTCCTTGGATCCGTTTCATTGTAAAATTACATTAGAATGGAAAAATCTAGTGATCTGAGCAACTTCAAACAAGTCAAGGTCATTGGTGCTAGAATAGACAGGGCCAGTACTTAAAAAAACTGCCAAACTTGTGTGGTTTTCTCGTGTAATGGTGTAGCGAGCATACCGAGAATGGAGTGATCGTGGATAAACTTCCAGTGATCCTGTGGATGTAAACAACTTGTGGACGAAAGGGGGTCAAAGGAGCATGTCAAGAATTGTTCTGCAAACAGGTGGTGCACAGTCAAGCAAACTGCAGCCAAATAGAATGCTTATGTGTCCGAATGCACAACTTGACGTTCCTTAGCTCGGATCGGCTATGACAGCAGATGACCAGTTTAAGTGCCATTGCTGTCTAAGGGATACAGAAAAGCTATTCCAGTGGGCAAAATATTACAAAAATTAGATCACTGAGCAGTTGAAAAACATTGCCTGGTCAGATAATTCCAGATTTCTGTTGCACCATGCTGATTAGAGGATCAGAATTTGGCGCAAGCAGCAGGAATCAATGAACCCTTCCTGTCAGGTGTCAACAGTTTAGGCTGGTGGCAGTGGACTAATGATGTGGGGCAGGGGCGTAGCTAAAGGTTCATGGGCCCTGGTGCAAGAATTCAGCTTGGGCCCCCCTACCCCTCCCCAACACCACCAGACCCCTGCGCACGCCTATGCCCAGTTGCCTTGCCCGACAGACCCCATGAATGACCCCACAGTATAATGCCCCCCATAACTGCTCCCACAGTATAATGCCGCCACACAGTATAATGCCCCCCACACAGTATAATTCCCCCCATAGCTGACCACCGCAGTATAATGCCCCACTCCATAGCTGCCTACCACAGTATAACGCCCACCATAGCTTCCCCCCAGACAGTATAATGCTCCCCATAGCTGCCCCCACACAGTATAATGCCCCCCCCTATAGCTGACCACCACAGTATAATGCCCCATAGCTGCCCCCCACAGTATAATGCCCCCCATAGCTGCCCCCACAGTAGAATGCCCCTATAGCTGCCTCCACAGTATATTAACACCCATATCTGCCCCATACACTATAATGCCCCATACAGGATAATGGCCCATAGCTGCCCTATACAGTTTAATGCCCCCATACAGTATAATGTCCCCATAACTGCCCTATACACTATAATGCCCCCCATACAGTATAATGCCCAATAGCTGCCCTATACAGTATAATGCCCAAAAGCTGCCCTATACAGTATAATGCCCCCATACAGTATAATGCCCCCATAGCTGCCCTATACAGTATAATGCCCCCATACAGTATAATGCCCCATAGCTTCCCTATACAGTATAATGCCCCATACAGTACAATACCCCCATAACTGCCCCATACAGTATAATGCACCCATACAGTATAATGAACCCCATAGCTGCCCCATACAGTATAATGCCCCCATACAGTATTATGCCCCCCATACAGTATAATGCCCCCCATAGCTGCCCCACACAGTACAATGGCCCCATACAGTATAATGCCCTCCATAGCTGCCACAAACCGTATAATGCCCCACACAGTATAATGCCACCCATAGCTGCCCCATACAGTATAATGCCCCCCATACAGTATAATGCCCCCCATAACTTCCCCCAGGCTTAGGGGCCTGGTCACAGTAGTGACCGCTGTGACCACTATAGCTACGCCACTGGTGTGGTGAAAAGTTGTAAAGTGAGGGGACAATGGAGATACATGCAGGTGGGAAATGGAAAATCTCTAGTATTCTCTGCAAGAAGACCCAAATACCTTCTCAGCATCCATTCATCGGCAGACTAGGGGAATATTGTGTCTACTTGCATAGTAGATAGAGTTAATAATTCTTGCGGTGTAAAACTTACCCTCTCTCTTGGGCACAAATTCGAAGGGCTGACCAGGCTATACAATATTTTGGACATTCTATGTGCTAAGATCTTGGTCCACCACATGAGGTCTGCATTGAGGAGAGAAAGAGGCCTGTAGCTTAAGCAGAGTTCCTTATCTTTCCCCGCCTTCGAGGAGCGGAAACAAATGCATGTGAAAAACAATGAGTGACAATTCTTATTTGAGACTAAAATTCTTACCTAAGCAAAACCTTAAAGGCCCAATAACTCTGAAAAACAAAAAATTAAAGATGTGCAGATTTCATATTTGCTGCTTATGTCATCAGAAAACCACTAAAACTGAACTGACCCAAAAAAAAGCGGGTGGAGCTTAGCGGAGGGGCAGGGCAACCGACTGCTTAACACAGTAAGGGCATGACCACACGTGGCGGATTTCGTCCGCAACTGTCCGCATCAATGCCGCACAGAATCTGCGTTGCAGATTCTGCTGCGGATCTGCACAAAATGTGCAGTAAATTGATGCGGACTAGCTGCTGCGGACTGCGGGAAAAGTGCTTCCCTTCTCCCTATCAGTGCAGGATAGAGAGAAGGGACAGCACTTTCCCTAGTGAAAGTAAACTAATTTCATACTTACCGGCCGTTGTCTTGGTGACGCGTCCCTCTTTCGGCATCCAGCCCGACCTCCCTGGATGACGCGCCAGTCCATGTGACCGCTGCAGCCTGTGCTTGGCCTGTGATTGGCTGCAGCCGTCACTTAGACTGAAACGTCATCCTGGGAGGCCGGACTGGAGACAGAAGCAGGGAGTTCTCGGTAAGTATGAACTTATATTTTTTTACAGGTTGCTGTATATTGTGATCGGTAGTCACTATCCAGGGTGCAGAAACAGTTACTGCCGATCGCTTAACTCTTTCAGCACCCTGGACAGTGACTATTTACAGACGTCTCCTAGCAACGCTCCCGTCATTACGGGAGCCCCATTGACTTCCTCAGTCTGGCTGTAGACCTAGAAATACATAGGTCCAGCCAGAATGAAGAAATGTCATGGCAAAAAAGCAAGACGCATCCGCAGCACACATAACATGTGCATGACAGCTGCGGACTTCATTGCGGAACTTAGAATCTCCATTGAAGTCAATGGAGAAATTCCGCCATGAGTCCGCCACTGCTCCGCAACAGACAGAGCATGCTGCGGACACCAAATTCCGCTCCGCAGCCTATGCTCCGCAGCGGAATGTTACGCATCGTCTAAACGAACACTTCTAAATAGAAGTGGAAGTCAATGCAGAAACGGCTCCGCTGTGGATTAACGCTGCGGAGTGTCCGCAGCAGAATTTAAGTGAAATTCCGCCACGTGTGAACCCAGCCTTACTATAATTTCTGCCATAAGCTGGCATCAATTTTAGCCTAAATCTATGCCAGCTCCTAAATGAAGTACTTTTCGCTCTGTGGTACATGGACAAACATGAGACAAATGTACTTTCTTTATATTAAAGCTGGCGTTCGAAATGCCAATCTAAATAAATTCCCCTGTATATATGTCACGTAGGGTTCGTGGACCCACTGGGCCATACCGCCTTGACGGTATGGCAGCTGGCCAACAGGGCGCAGGCAACAGTCTATAGTTCGTATAGGGTACATGAGGCAGCTCGGACAGTAGCAAGGCAGGCTCGGCTGGGACTAGGCAGCAGGCAGACGTCAGGCGTGGTGTAGCAGGACAGGCGTGGTATGCAGCACAGACTGACTACTGCCCAGCACGGCACTTGACCAGGATTGCACGGGATACAGGATACAGGTACCGGAAGCACTGGGAACTGGAAAGCCATAGGAGACCCCATTTGCATAGACAAACTTTGGGTATGACAACAACGCTCAGGCATGGGAGGAAGGGGCTGGGCCCTTCTTATAGTCCAGGGTACTCATGGGCTAATTTTACATTAAAGTCCGGTGCGCACGCTGCCCCTTTAAGAGCAGGCACAAGCATGCACGTTCACCCTACGGGACCCGACCGAGGTGAGCGGAAGTGAGCGCTGGCATGAGGAGGAGACTGGGGCCAGCGCTCGCAGACCTATGGCCGCGGCCGTCAGGAGGTGAGTGAGCCTGACGGCCAACGGCCATGGACATGACAATATATTTGTTGAAAGCAGATGACCTGAAGAATGTAAAACCCCTACTTAGTAGTAGTTTACAGTCATGACCACCTTCATGCAACCTTGTGAAATAGCAATTGTCAAGACCCTTTATTCATGAAGTTTATCTACCACATATTTCTACACGGTGTTGGACTGGGGTGCCTAGGACCCACCAATAGAATTAACTCTGGGGGTCCACCCTAAAACTATAAGAGAAAAGATATAAAAACAATACGAGGATCTAAAACAAGGTCTATATGTGGACCACTCCACGAGATGACAATATTACCATGGATATGTTGTAAATATCAAATAGAGTATAATACAAATGTATGTACCATACAAAATAGGAGCAGCCCATCAGTCATATATATACAAGTGGTAAAGCATTGTAAGTATAGTACCTCACATCTTTAAACATGGTACAAAGTTATCACCAACTGATCAACCAAAAAAAAAACATAAAAAATTAATTGAGGACAGTATAGCTGTATCAAACAACTTTTCAACAACATGACAGGCTTAGATACAACGGCTCACCAGTATACTGTCCCTGAATATTACTTTATAATGAAAAACAGTGCATTGGGGCTTGGAACCTGTATCTGTAGATACATCAGTCCTGCCCCCAAATTTTTTTGCCCGTCATAATCACTATGCATATTTATTTATATTTAGCAGTTTAGGTTACATTAGTGTTCGCAGTCTGCTATCGCGATTTTTTTTCTGCTGTATATTTGCAGTCACAGGTGTTCTTGCACCTGCATACACGTTTTGTATCATTTTGTTGGAATGTGCTGTTCAAACTTTTGTTTTGTTTATGTGATCCATATATGTGGGGTTAGTGACTGCCTCCATTTTTGTTCTTGCACGCCTCCCTTTCTGCCCTGGGTGATTTTAATTAGTTTAATGCTGGTTCCTACCATCCCCAGATATATATGTAGGCTTAGTCCCAGTTCTGGGTGTATGTGCAGAGTAGGTCCCAACCTTATAGAGGTCGCCTTGTCGTGGCAGGTGGGCAAACACTTTTTGATAAAAATGTGCACTAAGAACCTCCCTTTTGTAAGTAGATTTAGCATGTAATGCATATTTATTTATATTTAGCGGTTTAGGTTACATTAGTGTTCTCAGTGTGCTGTTGCCATTTTTTTCCTGCTATATACACTACCGTTCAAAAGTTTGGGGTCACCCAGACAATTTTGTGTTTTCCATGAAAACTCACACTTATATTTATCAAATGAGTTGCAAAATGACTAGAAAATATAGTCAAGACATTGACAAGGTTAGAAATAATGATTTTTATTTCAAATAATAATTTTCTCCTTCAAACTTTGCTTTCGTCAAAGAATGCTCCATTTGCAGCAATTACAGCATTGCAGACCTTTGGCATTCTAGCTGTTAATTTGCTGAGGTAATTGGGAGAAATTTCACCCCATGCTTCCAGAAGCCCCTCCCACAAGTTGGATTGGCTTGATGGGCACTTCTTGCGTACCATATGTTCAAGCTGCTCCCACAACAGCTCTATGGGGTTGAGATCTGGTGACTGCGCTGGCCACTCCATTACAGATAGAATTCCAGCTGCCTGCTTCTTCCCTAAATAGTTCTTGCATAATTTGGAGGTGTGCTTTGGGTCATTGTCCTGTTGTAAGATGAAATTGGCTCCAATCAAGCGCTGTCCACAGGGTATGGCATGGCGTTGCAAAATGGAGTGATAGCCTTCCTTATTCAAAATCCCTATTACCTTGTACAAATCTCCCACTTTACCACCACCAAAGCAACCCCAGACCATCACATTACCTCCACCATGCTTGACAGATGGCGTCAGGCACTCTTCCAGCATCTTTTCAGTTGTTCTGCGTCTCACAAATGTTCTTCTGTGTGATCCAAATACCTCAAACTTCGATTCGTCTGTCCATAACACTTTTTTCCAATCTTCCTCTGTCCAATGTCTGTGTGCTTTTGCCCATATTAATCTTTTCCTTTTATTAGCCAGTCTCAGATATGGCTTTTTCTTTGCCACTCTGCCCTGAAGGCCAGCATCCCGGAGTCGCCTCTTCACTGTAGACGTTGACACTGGCGTTTTGCGGGTACTATTTAATGAAGCTGCCAGTTGAGGACCTGTGAGGCGTCTATTTCTCAAACTAGAGACTCTAATGTACTTGTCTTGTTGCTCAGTTGTGCAGCGGGGCCTCCCACTTCTCTTTCTAATCTGGTTAGAGCCTGTTTGTGCTGTCCTCTGAAGGGAGTAGTACACACCGTTGTAGGAAATCTTCAGTTTCTTGGCAATTTCTCGCATGGAATAGCCTTCATTTCTAAGAACAAGAATAGACTGTCGAGTTTCACATGAAAGCTCTCTTTTTCTAGCCATTTTGAGAGTTTAATCGAACCCACGAATGTAATGCTCCAGATTCTCAACTAGCTCAAAGGAAGGTCAGTTTTATAGCTCCTCTAAACAGCAAAACTGTTTACAGTGGTGCTGTAATGGCAGGGGGTAAGGAGACGGACAAGTGAGCCCTAATCTACCCGCCACTCTGTCCCTGCCTACTTGCAACGACCCGCCCTAGGCGACGGGGTACAACTGGGCGGCGGTCCCTGCGCTCAGTAAGTGCACGACAAACACGACAAACATACAAAGGAACACAAGCAAGGAAAAGGGGCCGTTGCCCACGGCAACACCGTGAGCAACCAGAGTGGTGAACGAGCTGAGTCAAGCCAGGAGTGTGCGAGGTACAAAACGAAAAGCAGAAGAGTAGTCGGTAAGCCAGGGTTTGTATGGAGCAGGATCAAAAATAGCAGGAGCTGTAGCTGGGCCAGGAAACCACAAGGAAAGAATCACAAGCACCGAGGGACAGGAAGTGCAGGCTTAAATAGACCGAGGGCGGGAGCTAGCTGAGTCTGACCAGGTTACAATAGGCTCTCTCACTCCTAAGCCTGCCAGCCTGAATGGTGGAAGCAGGAGTCAGTCTCAGGGATGTATTCTCAGGTGCTGACTGATTAGTTATGGGAGTTAACCCTGAAGCTGTGCCTGGCAGATCCTTTACAGTACCCCCCCTTTTATGAGGGGCCACCGGACCCTTTCTAAATGGACCTGGCTTACTGGGGAAACGCAGGTGGAACCTCCTGACCAATACCCCAGCGCGAACATCCCGGGCGGGTACCCAAGTCCTCTCCTCGGGCCCGTATCCTCTCCAATGGACCAGGTACTGGAGGGAGCCTTGGACCATCTTGCTGTCCACAATCCTGGTCACCTCGAATTCCACCCCCCCAGGGGTGAGGATGGGAACAGGAGGTCTCCTCGAGGGAGCCAAGGACGGGGAGCAGCGTTTGAGGAGGGAGGCATGAAACACGTCGTGTATCCGAAAAGACGGGGGTAACTCCAGCCGGAAGGAGACAGGATTGAGGACCTCAATGACCTTATACGGCCCAATAAACCGGGGAGCAAACTTCTTGGACGGAACCTTGAGACGCAAGTTCCTAGACGACAACCACACCAGATCCCCGACCATAAACAGGGGGTTATCAGAACGTTTTTTATCAGCCTGAGTTTTTTGTACGCTCTGGGACACCTCTAGGTTTTTCTGAACCTGGGCCCAGACTGTGCACAGTTCCCGATGAACGACCTCTACCTCGGGATTGTTGGAACTACCAGGTGAAACGGAGGAGAACCGTGGATTAAACCCAAAATTACAAAAAAAAGGAGAGACCCCTGACGAGTTACTGACCCGGTTATTAAGGGAAAATTCGGTGAGGGGAATGAAAGAGACCCAATCAAATTGACAGTCAGAGACAAAACACCTTAAGTATTGTTCTAGAGATTGATTAGTCCTCTCCGTTTGGCCATTGGTTTCAGGATGGAAGGCAGAGGAGAAGGACAGATCAATCCCCAACTTCATACAGAAGGCTCTCCAAAACAATGAAACAAATTGTACCCCTCTGTCCGAAACAATATTGACAGGGACCCCATGGAGACGCAGGATGTGTTTGACAAACAAGGTAGCCAACGTCTTGGCGTTGGGTAGTTTCTTGAGGGGCACAAAGTGGCACATCTTACTGAAGCGGTCCACCACCACCCACACCACCGACTTGCCTTGGGATGGAGGCAAATCGGTGATAAAATCCATGGAGATATGTGTCCAAGGTCTCTGGGGAATGGGCAACGAACGCAGTAAGCCCGCTGGTCGGGACCTGGGAGTCTTGGACCTAGCACAAACCTCACAAGCGGCGACGTAGGCCTTAACGTCTTTAGGCAACCCAGGCCACCAATAATTTCTGGAAATGAGGTGTTTGGTACCCAGGATGCCTGGATGGCCAGATAGTGCGGAGTCATGATTTTCCCTAAGTACCCTTAGCCGGAATTGCAGGGGAACAAACAGCTTGTTCTCAGGAAGGTTCCCGGGAGCTGCACCTTGATCAGCAGCAATATCAGAGACTAAATCAGAATCGATCGAGGAAATGATTATACCTGGAGGCAAAATACAAGCAGGATCTTCCTCCGAAGGAGGGCTGCCCATGAAGCTACGCGACAGTGCATCAGCCTTAATATTTTTAGACCCAGCCCTATAGGTAACCAAAAAATTGAATCTGGTAAAAAATAACGCCCATCGAGCTTGTCTCGGGTTTAGCCTCCGGGCAGATTCTAGGAAAACCAGATTCTTGTGGTCGGTAAGGACCGTTACCTGGTGCCTAGCCCCCTCCTGGAAGTGGCGCCACTCTTCAAATGCCCATTTAATGGCTAAGAGTTCGCGGTTGCCAATATCATAGTTACTTTCAGTTGGCGAAAACTTCCTGGAGAAGTAGGCACAGGGGCGGAGATGGGTGAGGGACCTGGTACCCTGGGACAAGACAGCCCCCACTCCTACCTCAGATGCGTCAACTTCCACGATAAATGGCTCCATTTGGTTGGGCTGAACCAGCACCGGGGCCGAGACAAAGCACTTCTTAAGGACCTCAAAAGCCTGGACAGCCTCAGGAGGCCAGTGGAGGAGATCAGCACCTTTGCGAGTGAGGTCCGTAAGGGGCTTAGCGATGACCGAGAAGTTAGCAATAAATCTCCTGTAATAATTAGCGAACCCCAAAAAACACTAAAACGCCTTCAGGGAGGCAGGTTGGACCCATTCCGCCACAGCCTGAACCTTGGCGGGGTCCATGCGGAATTCATGAGGAGTGAGGATTTGACCCAAAAATGGAATCTCCTGTACCCCAAACACACATTTTTCGGTTTTGGCAAACAGTTTGTTTTCCCGAAGGACCTGGAGCACCTTCCTGACATGCTCAATGTGGGAGGACCAGTCCTTGGAAAACACCAGTATGTCATCAAGGTACACTACCAGAAAAATCCCCAGGTAATTTCTCAAAATCTCATTTATGAAATTCTGGAAGACCGCAGGGGCATTACACAACCCAAAGGGCATGACGAGGTATTCGAAATGGCCTTCGGGCGTGTTAAACGCAGTCTTCCACTCATCCCCCTCTTTGATGCGAATAAGGTTATACGCCCCCCCGTAGATCCAATTTAGAAAACCATTGGGCCCCCTGAACCTGATTAAACAGATCAGGAATCAAAGGAAGGGGATACTGGTTCCTTACCGTGACCTTATTCAGGCTACGGTAGTCAATGTACGGCCTAAGACCACCATCCTTCTTCCCCACGAAGAAGAAGCCAGCACCTACCGGAGAAGAAGAGGGACAAATGTAAGCCTTGGCCAGCGATTCCTGGATATACACTCTCATAGCTTCACGTTCGGGACAAGAAAGATTAAATATCCTACCCTTAGGGAGCTTAGCTCCTGGTACCAATTCGATAGCGCAATCGTATTCTCTATGAGGAGGTAACACTTCGGAGGCCTCCCTAGAGAAAACATCAGCGAAGTCCTGAACAAACTCGGGTAGCGTATTCGCCTCCTTAGGGGGAGAAATAGAATTAACAGAAAAACATGACGTACAACATTCATTACCCCATTTGGTTAGTTCCCCAGTATTCCAGTCAAATGTGGGATTATGCAACTGCAACCAGGGAAGACCTAGAACAAAATCGTACGATAATCCCTGCATCAACAGTACAGAGCATTGCTCCAAATGCATGGAGCCAACAAGGAGTTCAAAAACAGGGGTATGCTGTGTAAAATAACCATTAGCAAGAGGAGTGGAGTCGATACCCACTACCGGGACAGGTTTAGGCAAATCAATCAGAGGCATAGCAAGGGACATAGCAAATTCCACAGACATGATATTAGTAGAGGACCCTGAATCCACGAAGGCACTGCCGGTAGCAGACCTACCACCAAAAGAGACCTGAAAGGGAAGCAAGATCTTAGTACGTATATTTACGGGAAATACCTGTGCGCCCAAGTGACCTCCCCGATGATCACTTAGACGCGGAAGTTCTCTGGCTGCAATTTTACGCTTAGGACAGTTGTTCACTTGATGCTTGTCGTCCCCACAGTAGAAGCAGAGACCATTCTTCCTGCGGAATTCTCTACGTTGTTGGGGGGACACGGAGGCCCCGAGTTGCAAAGGTATCTCTGAATCTTTCGGGGAGGAACGAAGCAACGGAGCTTCGGAAGGCATCATGGGGGAGTCGGAGGAGAAAACACATAAACGTTCACGTTGTCGTTCCCTGAGACGTCGGTCAAGTCGTACCGCTAAAGCCATAACCTGGTCTAGGGAGTCAGAAGAGGGATAGCTAACTAGCAGGTCTTTCAGGGCATTCGACAGACCCAACCTAAACTGGCACCTTAAGGCAGGGTCATTCCACCGAGAAGCTACGCACCACTTCCGAAAGTCAGAGCAATACTCCTCAACAGGTCTCTTATCCTGACTTAAGGTCACCAGCTGACTCTCGGCAAAGGCAGTCCTGTCAGTCTCGTCATAAATAAGTCAGAGAGCAGAAAAGAAACAATCAACGGAGGAAAGTTCAGGGGCGTCAGGAGCCAAGGAGAAGGCCCACTCTTGGGGCCCTTCCTGGAGCCGGGACATAATTATACCCACCCGCTGGCTCTCAGAACCTGAGGAATGAGGCTTTAAACGAAAGTAAAGCCTACAACTCTCCCGAAAGGAGAAAAAAGCCCTCCGGTCCCCTGAGAACCGGTCGGGCAAATTGAGGTGGGGTTCAAGAGGTGCAGTGAGGGGAACTACCAGGGTAGCATCAGGCTGGTTGACCCTCTGAGCCAGGGCCTGGACCTGTAGGGAGAGACCCTGCATTTGCTGAGCCAGGGTCTCACGGGGGTCCATAGTGGTGTCAGGGACCAGGGGTAGACTAGGTATGGGCTTGTGATTATGTAATGGCAGGGGGTAGGGAGACGGACAAGTGAGCCCTAATCTACCCGCCACTCTGTCCCTGCCTACTTGCAACGACCCGCCCTAGGCGACGGGGTACAACTGGGCGGCGGTCCCTGCGCTCAGTAAATGCACGACAAACACGACAAACATACAAAGGAACACAAGCAAGGAAAAGGGGCCGTTGCCCACGGCAACACCGTGAGCAACCAGAGTGGTGAACGAGCCGAGTCAAGCCAGGAGTGTGCGAGGTACAAAACGAAAAGCAGAAGAGTAGTCGGTAAGCCAGGGTCTGTATGGAGCAGGATCAAAAATAGCAGGAGCTGTAGCTGGGCCAGGAAACCACAAGGAAAGAATCACAAGCACCGAGGGACAGGAAGTGCAGGCTTAAATAGACCGAGGGCGGGAGCTAGCTGAGTCTGGCCAGGTTACGATAGGCTCTCCCACTCCTAAGCCTGCCAGCCTGAATGGTGGAAGCAGGAGTCAGTCTCAGGGATGTATTCTCAGGTGCTGACTGATTAGTTCTGGGAGTTAACCCCGAAGCTGTGCTTGGCAGATCCTTTACAGGTGCTAACATAATTGCACAAGGGTTTTCAAGTGTTTTCTAATCATCCATTAGCCTTCTAACACAGTTAGCAAACACAATGCACCATTAGAACACTGGAGTGATGGTTGCTGGAAATGGGCCTCTATACACCTATGTAGAGATTGCATTAAAAACCAGACGTTTGCAGCTAGAATAGTCATTTAGCACATTAACAATGTATAGAGTGTATTTTTGATTAATTTAGTGTTATCTTCATTGAAAAAAACTGTGCTTTTCTTTCAAAAATAAGGAAATTTCTAAGTGACCCTAAACTTTTGAACGGTAGTGTATATAATGTATATATAATAGTATAACTATGAATAAGTTAGTCACAAAATAATACCCCCACACCAAGACAGATAACTATCATAAAGGCCAATATTACTGCCATAATGTGACCATATATTGGTAGACACCAGATCTACACAGGCGTCTGCAGACCATATAAGTGATTACAGTACAGTTACATCCAGTGACTTACAGGTGAAGTCTTCTCGGGTTGGAATCATTCACTTTCCCTTTTCTTCTGCATCCAAACGAGACCGCTATCATGATTTCTTTTGACCAAGACTCATCTCATCAAAGTTTGCTGCCCAGATGTATTTTGATCTTCGCTTTTCCGGCAGATTCCTTTCTATACTGTTGCCTCCTTTAACATTGCCCTCCTGCTGCAAAAATTGTGAAACACAGATATTGCCCTCCACATTGTTGGTGCCCCCTTAGTGCCTCTTAAATTAATCAAATGTATACTCGGTTACGACAAACGGAGCAGAGCAGTCTTCAGGCCTCTTCCAGTTCTGCAGCTGGCAGCTTGGCGCAGGCTGACGAGATGACATCACTACATCGTGCCGGCTTACACTTCAAGTAGCTACACTTCAAATGGTCAGCATCGTAGTGTCATAGGAGTACCATCGAGCCATATAGCATATTGTCCTTATGTTATAGTGTACATATTAAACCCACGAAAAAAAATATGGTATACTGTTGCCATACTGTCATGGCTAAGGGGGTATGTGTACCCACTAGGCCACTCCGCCGTAGCGGAGTATCAGCTGTCCAAACAATAGTCAAAAATAGTCTCTAGAACAGGAGTACCTGGCTAGATGATTTGGCAAACACTCGGCGTGGTAGGCGTAGCAGACACTTGACGTAGCAACAAGTTTTGTAGCAGACACTTTGCACAGATGATACTTGGCACAGATTATACTTGGCACAGATGACACATGGCAAAATTATACTTGCCACAAATGACACTCTCGACTCCGACACTAAATTACACACTGGAACAAACACAATTATTGAATACTGGAATTCTGGATACAGGATACAACTAAGGAACTATTTGCAAAAACTAAAATGTGTCACGATCTGTGGTATGTGGACCCACTGGGCCGTACCTCCATAGCGGGATAGCAGCTGGCCAAACAGTGTACCAAGTCAATGTATATATAGTCCAAGCACAAGGGTACCTGTAGTAGTTCAGACAGTAGCAATGGCTAGGCTCAGATGGGACCTTGGCAGCAGACACCAGGCGTGGTGTAACACAGCAGGCTTGACCGGTGGCACAACACGACTCCAACTTTCTAAGGCACAGGAACAAGGTAGCACGGGATACAGGATTCAGGTAGCAGGTACTGGAACACTGGGAACAGGATAACACTAAGGGACCATTTGCAAGATTAACACGGGTAAACACAACAACGCTCAGGCAAGTAGTAAAGGGGCAGGACCCTACTTATAGTCCAGGGTGATCATGGGCTAATAGTTGATTAATTGTGAGCTGCGGGACACAGCAGAATGGAGCGGAAGTGAGCGCTGGTGTCTCCTAGGGAGGAGATGTGGGTCAGCACTCACAGAACCATGGCTGCGGCCGTCGGGGGGTAAGTAATCCCGACGGTCTGCGGCTGTGGATGCTACAGTATCACCCCTCTTACGCCCCCTCTTCTTGGGACCAGAGAGAGGAACTTCTTAATGAGGGTAGGCGCATTGAGGTTCTCTTCTGGCTCCCAGGACCTCTCCTCTGGACCAAACCCCTTCCAATCCACCAAATAAAAAGTTCTTCCTCCTACTTTTTTGAAGTCCAGGATCTCCTTAACCTCTAACACGTCAGATGAACCGCTGGGAGCCACTGTTTTACTATAGCGGTTCAGGTCCACAGGCTTCAGGAGGGCCACATGAAAGGAGTTGGGGATTCTGAGGGTAGGAGGCAGCCAATGTTTATGGGAGACAGGGTTTATTTGTTGTATCATGATGCAAAGGAAGAAAAAATTCGATCCAGCGCTGAGTTTAAAAGGAAAAATCTTCCACTTTATTGAAAAAAACGTTTAAAACTTACACAAGCACAGAGGGGTGGATGCACAGAGTGGAAGATTCTTCCTTTTAAACTCAGCGCTGGATCTAAATTTTTCTTCCTTTGCATCAAGATTTTTTTTTTGTTGTATAAACTCTTTATTCAAAAAATGTTAACATACAAGCTTTTGTACATAATAACAGAAGGTCGGTGTCAGTAAAATTTGAAATAACAAGTGTCATAATGCAAAATATACATGACTATAGATATTATTAAGCTAGAGAGCAATAACCCCCCTTCACATTCCAGCAAATTAATTTATCATGCGCCCATATACTATCTAGCACTGGCGTAGCTATAGGGGTCGCAGCGGTCGCAATTGCGACCGGGCCCCGAAGCCAGGGGGGCCCACAGCCCCCCGCACCACATCAATAAAAAGTTACTATAGTAACTCGGGCCGCGGGCCCCTGTTACTATAGTAACAGACTGCACTTACCTTCCTGGTTCCGGATCGCAGCGGAGGTCCTGACGTCAAGCGCTGTGCGCAGCGCATGATGTCACAGCGCTATGCGCCGCGCACAGCATCGAGACGACAGAACTACCGCTGCGGCTGAAGAGAAAGGTAAGATTAGCCCTGACTGGCGGGGTCCGACTCCCGGGACCCGCCAATCAAGTGTTTTGAAGGGGCCGCAGTGTTTGTACGAGAGCTGCTCCCCTTCATTCCGGTCACTTCATTCCGGTCACACTGTGAATCGGTGTCGGCGATTCACAGTGTGAGCGAGTAGTGAAATGAAGGGGAAGCAGCTCTCGTACGAGTGCTGCGGCCCCTTCAAAACAGCTGATTTGCGGGTCCCGGGAGACACATCAGCTATTGATGGCCTATCCTGTGGATAGGCCATCAATGTTTAGGGACTGCAATACCCCTAAGCCTACGATGTAGCAGGCTTAGGGGGCCCATGAGACAGGATCACAGATTGTGTGATGCTGTCTGCTGGGCCCTGTATCTAAGCCAATCACATGGTAGGCTTAGATACATGGCCCATGTGTGATCCTGTCTGCTGGGCCCTGTATATAAGCCTACCACACTGTAGGTTTAGATACAGGGCCCCAGCACACAGTAATCTTATACTATATAAGATTACTGTCTGCTGGACTCTGTATCTAAGCCTACGTTGTGGTAGGCTTAGATACAGGGTCCCACAGACAGTATCACACATGGGCCCTGTATCTAAGCCTAACACATGTGTTACTAATAGTTTTTTTTGTGTGTTTTCTTACAGGTTCGGTCGTTGGACTACGGCAGGTTCCAGGACTACTTCGATGACGGCTTTTTTTTTATTATCAATAAAATGGTTAATGAGGGTTGTGGGTTTTTTTTTTTTTATTTCAATAAAATATTTTTTCTATGTCTTTGTGGTTTTTTTTTAACTATATTACTACCGACTTAGTAATGGCCGCTGTATTTAATCCTATCATGTGTGATACTGCCTTCTGAGCCACTGTATCTAATCCTATCATCTGTGATACTGTCTGCTGAGCCACTGTATCTAATCCTATCATGTGTGATACTGTCTGCTGGGCCACTGCATCTAATCCTATCATGTGTGATACTGTCTGCTCAGCCACTGTATCTAATCCTATCATGTGTGATACTGTCTGCTCAGCCACTGTATCTAATCCTATCATGTGTGATACTGTCTGCTGAGCCAATGTATCTAATCCTATCCATAGTTTATAGGGTCGTAGTGCCATAGATATGCTATGCTGTCTCCTATACACAAATTTTTCTTTTGGGCGGACACATATGTATTGGGGCTATTTCCCCTGACATTTTAAGCCATGAGGGTATGTTCACACGGCAGAATCCATTGCGGCTGAAATTACGGTGCTGTTTTCAGGAGAAAACAGCACCGTAATTTCAGACGTAATGGCATGTGCAGGCGTCTTTCGCTGCGTCCACTACGGACGTAATTGGAGCTGTTTTTCCATGGACAGGCACTTCTTTGACGCGGGTGCCTTTTGACAGCGGCGCGTAAAAAAAAATGACCGTCGGCACAGAACATCGTAAGACCCATTCAAATGCATGGGCAGATGTTTGCAAACGCTTTTGAGCCGCATTTTCCAGTATCACACATGATAGGATTAGATACAGTGGCTCAGCAGACAGTATTACACATGATAGGATTAGATACAGTGGCTCAGCAGACAGTACCACACATGATAGGATTAGATACAGTGGCTCAGAAGGCAGTATCACACATGATCGGATTAGATATAGGGCCCAGCAGACAGTATCACACAAGATACGATTAGATACAGGGCTCAGCAGACAGTATCACACATGATTGGATTAGATACACAGCTCAGCAGACAGTATCACACATGATTGGATTAGATACAGGGCCCAGCTCGCTGACATTGCGGCTCCAGCGCTGGACCCAGGAAAGGTAAGAATAATAATTTTGCTTCTTTATGTGTTACTGATTATTTTTGTGTGTTTGTGTTTTTTTACAGGTTCGGTTGTTGGACTTCGGATTCGAGGACTTCAATGACGGCGTTTTTTTATTCTCAATAAAATGATTAATGAGGGTTGTGTTTTTTTATTTCAATAAAATATTTTTTCTATGTGCTTGTATCTTTTTAAACTTTATTATCACCGCCTTAGTAATGGCCGCTGGCTGATTGACAACCTCCATTACTAAGGCGAGGCTTAATGTTAGCCGGTGCAGAGGCTACACTAACCCCCATTATTACCCCGGTACCCACCGCCACCAGGAGTACTGGGAAGAGCCGGGTATGAACCAGTACCCGACCATCTGTAGTGACGGGCAGGCACCGGGGAAGGCCAAAAACAGTGGCCCTTCCCACCCTTGTAATGCTGCCTGCTGCTGCTGTGTTGCATCTGGCTGGTTATGAAAATTGGGGGGGACCCCACATCGTTTTTTCCAATTATTTTTTTTTTTAAATGACGTGGGGTCCCCCCCATTTTTCATAACCAGCCAGATACAATAAAGCAGCAGCAGCCTAGCATCACCAGGGTGGGAAGGGCCACTGTTTTTGGCCTTTCCCCTCCTGATAATACCAGCCTGCGGCCACCCTAGTGGCCGACCATCACTACAGATGGTCGAGTACTGGATGGTACCCGGCTCTTCCCAGCACCCCTGGTGGCGGTGAGTACCGGGGTAATAAAGGGGGTTAGTGTTCGCCTCTGCACCGGCTAACACTAAGTCCCGCCTTAGCAATGGACGTCGTCAATCAGCTGGCGGCCATTACTAAGGCAGTAGTAATATAGTTTAAAAAAAAACACAAAGACATAGAAAAAATATTTTATTGAAATTAAAAAAAAACACACACAGCCCTCATGAACCATTTTATTGATAATAAAAAAAAAGCTGTCATCGAAGTAGTCCTGGAATCCGACGTAGTCCAACGACCGAACCTGTAAGAAAACACACAAGAAAACCGATTAGTAACACATGTGTTAGGCTTAGATACAGGGCCCATGTGTGATACTATCTGTGGGACCCTGTATCTAAGCCTACCACAACGTAGGCTTAGATACAGGGTCCAGCAGGCAGTAATCTTATACAGTATAAGATTACTGTGTGCTGGGGCCCTGTATCTAAACCTACAGTGTGGTAGGCTTAGATACAGGGCCCAGCAGACAGGATCACACATGGGCCATGTATCTAAGCCTACCATGTGATTGGCTTAGATACAGGGCCCAGCAGACAGCATCACACAATCTGTGATCCTGTCTCATGGGCCCCCTAAGCCTGCTACATCGTAGGCTTAGGGGTATTGCAGTCCCTAAACATTGATGGCCTATCTACAGGATAGGCCATCAATAGCTGATGTGTCGCCCGGGACCCGCAAATCAGCTGTTTTGAAGGGGCCGCAGCACTCGTACGAGAGCTGCTTCCCCTTCATTTCACTACTTGCTCACACTGTGAATCGCCGACACGGATTCACAGTGTGACCGGAATGAAGTGACAGGAATGAAGGGGAGCAGCTCTCGTACGAGTGCTGCGGCCCCTTCAAAACAGCTGATTGGCGGGTCCCGGGAGTCGGACCCGGCCAGTCAGGGCTAAGCTTACCTTCCTCTTCAGCCGCGGCGGGAGTTCTGTCGTCTCGATGCTGTGCGCGGCGCATAGCGCTGTGACATCATGCGCTCCGCACAGCGCTTGACGTCAGGACCTCCACTGCGATCCGGAACCAGGAAGGTAAGTAAAGTATGTTACTATAGTAACAGGGGCCCGCGGCCCGAGTTACTATAGTAACTTTTTATTGATGTGGTGCGGGGGGCCGTGGGCCCCCTGGCTTCGGGGCCCGGTCGCAATTGCGACCGCTGCGACCCCTATAGCTACGCCAGTGATCTAATCCTATCATGTGTGATACTGTCTGCTGAGCCAATGTATCTAATCCTATCCATAGTTTATAGGGTCGTAGTGCTATAGATATGCTATGCTGTCTCCTATACACACACACACACACACACACACACATTTTTTTGGGGCGGACACATATGTAATGGGGCTATTTCCTCTGACATTTTAAGACCTTAGTGACGCTTCGGCTGCTAGTGCTGCATTGTTGGGTCACTTAGGAGACTTAGCGATGCAGCTGAAAGCTGCGGACCGTCGGCCATGAGAAGTTTGCGGGGGGGGGGGCCCAATAAGAACTTTTGCATCGGGGCCCATGAGCCTTTAGCTACGCCCCTGCTATCTAGTAAATGTGGCACAAAAAGTATATTCTGTAATCCTCATGAAAATTGACATACATAAAGCTTGCTGTGTGAGCTATTCCAAAGTATAACCAAAACGTATAACAATTTCAACTGTTGTGGTCCTGAAATGGATGAAAAGCTGTTAAATCATACAAAGGTCTTTACATGTCCAGAACAACACGCGTAGACAACATCATCAATATTCACAAATATTAAGTCTCATACAATACCAACACATTTGTAAATGTCATTATTGTGTATTAGAAAGTAATGTTTGATTCTTTTTCTTGTATTCTAACCAAGGTTGCCAAACCTGCAAGAATAGTTGTCTATTTTTATTTTCCCATGAAGCTAATTCTTCCAACCTGCATAGTTGATACATTTTGGAAATCAGATGATCTAGTGTTGGTGGTGATAGATCTCTCCATTTTATTGGAATTAACAATTTAGCTACTACAATTATATAAGTCGGAAGATTCCTAGATGAGGGCCTAAAATTGTTCGTGGGTAGCCATAATAAGACCAATTCCCTCGTAATTGTGAAAGACACTTCGGTTATGAGACGTTCTACCTGTTGCCAAAATGATTGAATTTGTGAGCAAGACCACCAAATATGAGACATATTACCTATCTACTTTTCACATCTCCAGCAGAGAGATGTATGTGAAAGGTGAATTTTGTATAAAGATTCTGGAGTTTTATACCAGCGTGTGAGGATGTTAAAACCTCCTCTGAGGAAAATACTCTCTTCAATTCCCGTTCCCAGGCCGTCAAATAATTTGGGGCTATAAAAGGCGAGTTAGATAACAATCCCGAGTATACTTTAGAGAAAGATTTTTTAGTTTGGAAGTCTGTAATATATAATTCTCTAACCATGTCGAGCCTCTCTTTTGTGTGTCATAAGTGATAGACTACTTGTGGCCTGAGTGTTATAAATCCTGGGACTTACAGCACAGCAAGCGTAATCTCGCGAGATCTCGCTGTAGATGACAGCACAACGTGATCTCGATGTGCTGTGCTGTAAGTCCCACACAAACGTTACCGATGTGTCGGGATTGTGAATAGACATCCCGTCCTGGTTGGACGCGATGTCTATTTACTGTTAAGACGCTTCATTAACGTTAATGTGTGAGTATGTCACTGCACATCATGATCTAGCAAGATGACTATGTGCAGAGTAAATGAATGGAGAGAAGTGTATGATGCTGATTGGTCAGCGTCATGCACTTCTCTCCACAACGCCCATTTAGTCAAAAGTAAAACACGCCCAGTTGTCTATTAAGAAAGTCATTAGTATAAAGCTAAAATAGGTCATAACTTGGTGAAAATAGATCGTTTTTCTAAATAAAAACCACTGCTGTAATCTACATTACAGCACCGATCATATTATGTACAAGATAGGGCACTTATAATGTGTTGACCGAGCCTATTTAATTTTAAAGTTTGAGACTTCACCAAAATCCCTAAAAATTCGTAACACCTGAGGAAACGATTCCAAATTATTGGTAATAAACAATAATAAATCGTCCACAAAAGCTGCTGGTTTATGTTTGAATTCACCAATTCGAAGTCCATGTATGGAAGGTGTTTGTCTTATTTTAAGTTACAGTGTTTCCATTATGAGTATAAATAAGGTGGGTGAAAGTGGGCATCCTTGTCTTGTTCCATTTCCTATAGGGAAAGGATCTGTACTCTAGCTGTAGGGGTTGTATATAATGAAAAATAGCAGTGATAAGTTGTGCTGGAGATCCAAATTTTTCCAGTGTTTCTTGCAGAAACAGCCAATCTACCCGGTCAAATGCTTTTTCAGCATCCGTACCCAGGGCCGACCCTAGGATAGATGGCGCCCTGTGCGAAATGGTCTTTCGGCGCCCCACCCCATCATTAAAAAAAATGCCCCATAAAAAAAATATAATTCCCCTTTAGTGCCCCCATACAGTATAATAATAATATTTAATAATATAATATATTACAACCCCTTCAAGGACACAGTATTTTGTCCTCTAATAGTGCCCACAGTATTATGCCCCCCTGTAGTATCCCTACACAGTATAATGTCCGCTTAGTGGCCCCCCCACAGTATAGTGCCCCCCTGTAGATTTTGCCATATAGCCTTCCTGTAGACCATGCCATAATCCCCCACCTCCTTTTTGTAGATCGTGACCCTGGTAGGGAGTGCCGCACAAACCCCTGGTAAGGAGTGCTGCACAGACCCCTGGTAGGGAGTGCCGCACAGACCCCTGGTAGGGAGTGCCACACAGACCCCTGGTAGGGAGTGCCACACAGCCCACAGCCCCCTGGTAGGGAGTGCCACACAGCCCCCTGGTTGGTAGTGCCCCACAGCCCCCTGGTTGATAGTGCCACACAGCCCCCTGGTTGGTAGTGCCACACAGCCCCCTGGTTGGTATTGCCACACAGCCCCCTGGTTGGTAGTGCCAAACAGCCCACAGCCCCCTGGTTGGTAGTGCCACACAGCCCACAGCCCCGTGGTTGGTAGTGCCACACAGCCCACAGCCCCCTGGTTGGTAGTGCCACACAGCCCACAGCCCCCTGGTTGGTAGTGCCACACAGCTCACAGCCCCCTGGTTGGTAGTGCCACACAGCCCCCTGGTAAGTAGTGGCACACTGCCCACAGCCCCCTGGTAGGTAGTGCAAGGACTACGAAATGACCCTGATAGCTGGCGGGCAATAGACATTCAAAAAAGGACAACTGTGCAGGAGCACACAAAATACCCAGCTTTCCCGGCTATCAAATAAATGTGTGGAAATAAACTAAGATATTACTTTTATTTAGTCTAGCTAAAAGGATTAATTGGCCTTTTTTTGTTGGTAGTGCCACACAGCCCACAGCCCCCTTGTAGATAGCAGCACCCCCTTCCAGGATAGATAGCGCCACTGTGGCCGGGGATTCCGCTCCTGGAGCGCTCCTTGATGTCTCTGTCCATATATGGACAGTGACATCAGGGGAAACTCCTGAAGCGGAATCCCTGTCCACAGCAATGCCGACGCTGTGACCGTCGATTCCACTCCAGGGGAAGCTCCTGTCGTCTGTGTCCCTGATGTCATTGGCTTCTCCTGGAGTGGAATTCCAGGTCATAGTGTCTGCAATGCTGTGCTCTTAAAGGGGCAGCGCGCACACCGGAATTCTGATGACTTGAACCCGTGAGTACCCTGGACAATAAGAGGGGTCCAGCCCCCTTCTATGCCTGAGCGTTGTTGATGTTTCCTAAGTTTGTCTATGTGAGGGGCCTCCTAGTGTGTTCCTGTTTCCTGTTCCTGTTCCTTGCATTCCATACCATCCTGGTCGAGCACTGTGCTGTGCCAGAGTCGTCTCGTGCTGTATCCCAAGTCTGACCTGCTTCAAATCGCCTGACGTCTACTTGCTGCCTAGTCCCAGCCGAGCCTGCCTTACTGCTGTCCGAGCTGCCACAAGTACCTTTACGAACTATAGACATTGTCCTGCGCCCTGTTGGCCAGCTGCCATACTGCCACGGCGGTACGGCCCAGTGGGTCCAGAGACCCTTAATGACAGTACGCTCAGGCCATGGACCCCGCTGGTCAATTCAAAACTATGACGACTTCTCAAGAGATGCGAGCGGATATGCTAGACCTCCAGTCTCGACAGGACCAACTCCTCCAGGCGTTGAACATTCTTCCACGTCGGCAGGAGGCACAGGAACTGCCGTTCCTCCTACTACACCTCCTGGCAGTATTGATCCTCAAACTACACCTCTTGACAGTGTTGATCCGCGTGTTTCTTTGCCACTTCCTGACCGCTATGATGGAGAAGCAAGTACCTTTCGTGGATTTCTGAATCAGTGCCAGATCCACTTCAGCCTGTATAATAGGACATTTTCGTCTGATGACGCAAGGGTCGCTTTCATCATCTCTCTCCTCATTGGCAAGTCTCTTGCATGGGCGAACCCTATCTGGGAGAGACAAGGACCAGAGACCCATGACTTCCAAGGCTTCCTCCGGACTTTTCGTATGATGTTTGAGGAGCCTGGTCGGATCTCTTCTGCAGCGGCTTCTTTGATTAACCTACACCAAGGAGACACCTCCATGAGTGAGTATGCTATCCACTTCTGCACCCTGGCGGGAGAGCTGTTATGGTACAATGAAGCCCTGGTGGCTGCATTCTGGCATGGACTGGCTCCTAAAATTAAGGACGAACTTGTCGCTCGGGATCTGCCGTCTACCCTGGATGACCTCATCCTTCTGTTTGCCCGGATTAATATACGGATCCGAGAATGTCTCCAAGAGTTTAGACGAGAGGGAGTCCTTCCCAGTTTGTCTCCTACTTTGCAGCAACCCTTGCTGTTCTCAGATGTCGATCCTCCTAAGGAGTCTGTACTAATGCACCAGTGTAAGTTATCCACCCAGGAGAGACTTCTGAACTCTGTCTTTATTGCGTCTTCGGTGGCCATCTTGTGTGCCTGTGTCCCCAAAGATCCAAAACCTAGGGTGGCTAGGAGTGACAACCTCGGGTAAGAATGGACTTCCGTCTAAATTGTCCATACCTGTGACCATAGTGTCTGGTGTGAGAACTCATCAGGTCTCTGCGTATCTGGACTCTGGTTCCGCTGCTAATTTCATCCAAAGGGACCTGGTGGACCTTCTGCAATTACCCACCACCCCTCTGGAGAGCCCGTTGACAGTTGCCTCAGTAAATGGACTATCTCTGCCAGACCCAGTTATAGCTGTAACCAATCAGCTGAGGCTCCAAGTAGGGGCCCTTCACTCCGAACTTCTGTCATTCTATGTCCTACTCAAAGTCGTTAACCCTGTGTTACTGGGCCTGCCTTGGCTCCAATTGCATGCCCCAGACTGGAATTCTGGAGAGGTTCTCCAGTGGGGCCCTGAGTGTCAAAGCCGTTGCCTGGTGCAGATTCGTTCGGTTCAGCCTTCTCTGCCTCGGTCATTGGCAGGATTGCCGAGTCATTATGCTGCATTTTCGGATGTCTTCAGCAAGAGGGAGGCGGAGACATTGCCTCCACATCAAGTCAAGGGTATGTGGATATTTTTCTAAGCTCTTCTCTTCCGCAGAACGCAACTACTCGATTGGGGATCGGGAGTTACTGGCCATCAAATTAGCTCCTACTGGAGTGTGAGAGGTTCATTAGTCACATCCCCAAACACACTCCAGTAGGAGGGGTAATGGTGGTCACCCAGCTTTCCCAGACCCCTGAACGGTAAATCTCTCTAGTTGTGCTGAGACTGAGAGGTTCATTAGTCACATTCCCAAACAGTCTCAGTACAACTAGAGATATTTACCGTTCAGGGGTCTGGGAAAGCTGGGTGACCACCATTACCCCTCCTACTGGAGTGTGAGAGGTTCATTAGTCACATCCCCAAACACACTCCAGTAGGAGGGGTAATGGTTGTCACCCAGCTTTCCCAGAAGCAGATATAACCAGGAAAGGGCTGGATGGACGGGCTGAGGGTGCACAGGGTCTTTGGTGATCCCCCTCTGTCATGTGATTGGACCTAGGTTACCGGTTCTAATGCAGACGGGGTTCATGTTACTATAAATCTGTCCATAACAAGAGACCGTGCACTCAGGACAAGCCCTGCCCTCATGCCGTAGTTGTGTGGTTCTGTCTGCAGTGATGGCAGTGGGTGGCTCTGACACCCGCCTCCCCCGTCGGGTCATCTCAGGACAGAAGGGGTGTTCGGATTGGAGAGACAGCACCGCACCTGTCCTCAGGTTGTATCTGGTATTGCAGTTCACCTCCATTGAAGTGAATAGGACAGAGCTGTAATACCACACATGACCTGAGGACAGGTGCGGCGCCATGTTTTCCTGGACGACCCCTTTAAGACTTTTCCCGTGTGTGTGTGTGTGGCGCAGAGCGGAGTGTACACGGGCGCCGCTGATACTTCATAGCCGCTTATCAGCTGTTTTGAAGAATCAGCGGCGAGCACACCCCCCCCACACACAAATCCCCCCAAACACGCAAAATCAAGTGTAATCAAGCGTTTTTTTATGTGGTTTTTTGCACGTAAAATGTGCAAAAAAAAAACGTGTCAAATACACGGCGTGTGAACCAGTCAACTGAAAAGTCATTCACTTCACTTTCATCATTCTAAGGGTATGTTCACACACAATGTTTTCAGCTGAAAAATCGGAAGCAGAACGCCTACAAGCATCTGCCCATTGGTTTTAATGGGAAATACGGCGTTCTGTTCCGACAGGGTGTTTTTTACGTGGTCGTTTTCCAAAACCGGCACGTAAAAAGACGCCCACCAAAATGAAGTGCACATCACTTCTTGGGACGTTTTTGGAGCCGTTTTTCATTGACTTTATAGAAAAACAGCTCCAAAAACGGCCGTTAAAAAACGCGAGTTTGATTAAAAAATGGCTGAAAATCAGCAGGAGCTGTTTTCCCTTTGTTTAGTAAGCGTGTGAACATACACTTAGCCTTTTGGTGTGTCCTATAACTTCTGCCAGCTGCAGAATCACACCCAAAATGGCTGCTGGACACTATTTAGCAATTTGAAGACACCTTTTCCTGGCTTTTGGGAGGGGGGGTGAGATTCCCTCCCACATTTACAGCAGCTGTGAGTCAGGTTGCTTTGCCTTATTCACTTTGTTGTAATTCTGGGAAGTGCTCCCCCTGGTGGCCAACATCGGAAAACATGTCAAATTATTATTTCATTTTTAATACTTTCCACCATATGGAAGAAAAAAAAAATACAGCAAAAAACTTAAAAAATATAATAGAAATAAGTAACGACATTTAAAAAAAAAGGTTTAATTTGCGACACGTTCCTTTTAAGTAAATAAATTGCATTCAATAACAATAGGCAGCAAATATGTCAAATGAGAACCCGTATAATCAGCTCTAGTTCACATAGGCACTCACGTATTCTTGAATTATTTAAGTTCCCAGTCCAGGAAAGATTTGAAAGTAACACATCCAAAGTCGTCAGATTATCAACCTGCGTCTTTCGCAATCGAATTGTTATATCTCGGAGATTTTATTCTCGATGCCATGTGCCAAATTCGCGGAGGTGTTAGACGTGGGAAATCCGTGTCCAATTGGGCAGGTAGCCAGGATGGGACATCTATTGGCGGAATCTCCAATTTCTCCCATAACTTTCGAAGATCATCCGGGGTGCGAACAACGGACTGTCGCCCATCTTTAATGGTTGCCAGGCCGATCGGGAAGAGCCATTGTACTGGCAGTTTCTTGGCCCTCAGCGCCTCAGTTACTGGTTTCAGGATTCGTCTTTTAGCCAGAGTACTTGGGGTAAGATTTTGGAAAAATAAAATTGTAGTAACCTTCATATTGTACCTCTGGAAGCTCTCTTGCTGCTTAAAGTAATGCTGCTGTGTCCACAAAGCTTAATAAGCGGCAAAAAACATCTCGGTGGTTCAGCTTGTGCAGGTTTTGGTCTAAGTGCTCTGTGCACCCTTTTCACTATGACCTTTCCGGGCCTTTCAAGACCCACCAGAGACTCAAAGATATGAGACATCGCTTGTGGTAAAATGTCTACAGTAACGGATTCTGGCAATTCCCGAAAACTAATATTCCGGCGTCGGCTGTGGTTTTCCTGGTCTTCAAGCATCAAGTGAGTATTGTTAAGAAGTTTTTGGTGTGCCGTCAAGGAGTTATAAACAGCCGCGCTGTGACTCAAAATGGAGGATTGCACATTTTCCAGAGTATCAACTTTGTGCCCAATCTGTTGAATATCTCCTTTAATGTTTGCCAGTTCCTTTAACACCGGTGAAATAGCTTGTGTCAAAACTTTTTTAAAGTATGAGCGAGACAGTGTATCCCTGCCCCTATCTGAGTAAGCAGTAAAGCTCTCATCGTCAGAATGAACTTATTCATTTCCGATTGACTCCTCCCTTATTTGGAGGTACAAGGCGAATCTTTGTTCTTTTCTTTAGATGTCTTGACCATCCTGTCAACTTAAGATGCCCTAGAAGCTGTTGTATTCAGAGGTGAAGTGAGGAGCTCTGGAGTTATGCTGCCATCACGTTGCATGGTTAGCTCCGCCCCCCTTTGCATCATGATTTAACAGAGTGCCACCTCTAGGATTCATGCGCAATCTGGGATCAAAATGGCAAGACTGGTGAGCTCGAGAAAAAGTTTCTATTTTCCTTTATTTGTTGTAGTATCTCAAAGGGTCTGAGGGACCTGGGGGCAAACTTGTAGGAAGGCACCTTTAGACGGATATTCCTAGAGGACAGCCAGACTTTGGTACCCGGCAGATACTGAAGCGGCTCTCTTCTCCTAGTATCCACCTTTCGCTTAATGCGAAAGACTGCCTTCAGAATAGAGGACCGGGTTTGCTGCCAGACCTGTAGAAGGTCTCCAAATGCAGGGTCAGCTGCGGGCACCTGGGACGTAGCTGAAACAGGAAGATGAATTAGTGGATGTTGGCCGTACACAATGAAGAATGGTGTAGAAGCAGTGGACTCACTTTGCGGTTGTTATATCAGAACTCGGCCCAAGGAAGAAGTTGTTCCCAGTCATCATGCTGCATGGAGATGAAGTGTCGTAGATAATTCTCCATGATTTGGTTAATCCTCTCAACTTGGCCATTGGACTGGGGATGGTAGGCTGAGGAAAAGTTCAACTTCACATCTAGGAGTTTACAGAGGGCTCTCCAGAATTTAGAGGTAAACTGAACCCCCCGATCAGAACGATATGAAGGGGCAGGCCATGTAAACAGAAGATATGCTAGTTGAGGAGCAGAAGGTAGGTCAGTCAGCGAAATAAAATGTGCCATCTCAGAGAACCGGTCCACCACCACCCAGACCGTATGGCATCCTGCTGAGGAAGGAAGGTCTGTGATAAAGTCCATTCCTATATGCTTCCAGGGAGCGTTGGGCACAGGCAGAGGCTGAAGCAGGCCGGCAGGCTTGGAGTGAGCAACTTTGTTGGAAGCACACACAGTGCAGGAAGCGACAAAGTCTACAAACTCTTTGGGCAGCGTGGGCCACCAGAAATGTCGAGCAATCAGATCTCGCAACTTAAGAAACCCCCGCATGTCCAGCCAGTTTGGAGCTGTGTCCCCAGCAAAGGATTCTCCTCCTGTCTGCCAACCGCACAAACGTCCTCCCCTGAGGGATGTCTCTAACTTGCAGAGGGTTAGCAGAAATAATGCAGGATGGATCTATGATACATTGAGGGGACTCCACAGTGTCCTCTGTTTCAAATGACCTAGACCGGGCATCGGCACTCACATTTTTGTCAGCGGGATTGTAGTGTGTCACGAAGCGGGTTAGTGGACCCACTAGGCCGTACCGCCGCAGCGGGGAGGCAGCTGGCCAAACAGGACACCCCAGAAATACAATGTCCCGCACAAGGGTACCTGAATAGTCCAGATGGTGGCCGCAGCTCTGGCACAGATGAGATGGGTTCAGCAGATGGCGCCAAACGTGGCGGAAGACACAGGAGCCGCAAGTTGCGCCAGACGTGGCGGATTCCTCCGGATGTGGCAGATAACACAGGACGTGGTGGATTCCTCCGGACGTGGCGGATTCCTCCAGACGTGGCAGATGACACAGGACGTGGCGGATTCCTCCGGACGTGGCAGATGACACAGGACGTGGCAGATGACACAGAAAGTAGCGGATTCCTCCGGACGTGGCAGATGACACAGGACGTGGCAGATTCCTCTGGACGTGGCAGATGACACAGGACGTGGCACGGCTAGATACTAGGGCAAAGCACGGGAAACAGGAACGGAGAACAAGGTACGGGTAACAACAGGAACAGGAAACACTAAGGGACCATTTGCAAGACAGACTGGGAAAACTAACAACGCTCAGGCATCGAACTAGGGGGCTGGACCCCTCTTATAGCCCAGGGTACTCATGGGTCAAAGGTTGTTCAAGATGTCCGGTGCGCGCGCTGCCCCTTTAAGAGCGGGGATGAGCGTGCGCGCGCACCCTGCGGGCTCCGGCGGAGGTGAGTGGATGCAAGCGCTGGCGTCTCCTGAGGAGGAGGCTGGGGCCAGCGCTTGCCGACTCGTGGCTGCGGCTGTCAGCGGGAGGCTGGAGCTGACAGCCCGCAGCCACGGACATTACAGTATCCCCCCTCTTATGCCCCCTCTTCTTGGGACCGGAGCGAGAGAGAAACTTCTTTAGAAGAGTAGGGGAATTGAGGTTCTCCTCTGGCTCCCAGGACCTCTCTTCGGGACCAAACCCCCTCCAATCCACCAAAAAACAAGGTCTTTCCTCTCACTCTCTTGGTGTCCAAGATCTCCTTTACCTCAAAGATGTCCGAGGAGCCGCTGGGAGCAACCGCAGGGCTGGGAGTCTTGGAATAGCGGTTTAGGATCACAGGCTTCAGGATGGAGACATGGAAGGAGTTGGGAATCCTGAGGGTAGGAGGCAGCCGAAGCTTGTAGGCGACAGGGTTGATCTGCTGCAGGACCTCGAATGGTCCAAGGAACCTGGGAGCAAACTTGTATGAGGGCATCTTCAAGCGAATGTTCCGAGAGGACAGCCAGACTTTAGTCCCCGGAAGATACTGAGGCGGCTCTCTTCTCTTAGTATCTGCCTTTCGCTTCATGCGATCTACTGCCAGCAAAATAGAGGACCGGGTCTGTTGCCAGATTTGCAGGAAGTCCCCATATGCAGAGTCAGCAGCGGGAACCTGGGATGAAGTCGACACAGGAAGAGGGACTCTGGGATGTTGACTGTAGACGATGTGAAACGGAGAGGAAGTGGTGGACTCACTTGTGTGGTTGTTGTAAGAAAATTCGGCCCATGGTAGAAGCTGTACCCAGTTATCGTGCTGTGAAGAGATGAAATGGCGGAGATAATTTTCCATGATCTGGTTGATCCTCTCAACTTGCCCATTGGACTGGGGGTGATAGGCAGAGGAAAAGTCCAATCTCACATCCAGGAGTTTACAGAGGGCTCTCCAGAACTTAGAGGTAAACTGAACCCCCCGGTCGGACACAATGTGAAGAGGCAAGCCATGCAAGTGGAAGATGTGCTGGATGAAGAGACTTGCCAGACGAGGAGCAGAAGGTAGGCCGGTCAGCGGGATAAAATGAGCCATCTTAGAGAACCGGTCCACCACCACCCAGACAGTGTTACATCCTGATGAGGGGGGAAGGTCTGTGACGAAGTCCATCGCAATGTGCTGCCAGGGGGCATTGGGTACAGGCAGAGGTTGAAGCAGGCCGGCAGGCTTGCTGTGAGTCACTTTGTTAGAGGCACACACCGTGCAAGAAGAGACAAAGTCCAGAACATCCTTATGTAGCGTGGACCACCAAAAGTGATGAGCGATCAGGTCTCGGGTTTTACGGAAACCGGCGTGCCCAGCAAGTTTAGAACTATGTCCCCAGCGGAGAATTCTTCTCCTGTCCGCCAACCGAACAAAAGTCCTCCCAGGAGGGATGTCTCTAACCTGCAGAGGATTAGCAGTGACGATGCAGGACGGGTCTATGATGGTCTGGAGGGACTCCACCGTGTCTTCCGTCTCAAACGATCTGGACAGGGCATCTGCCCTCACATTCTTGTCCGCCGGACGGTAGTGGAGCGCAAACAGAAAACGGGTGAAGAACAGCGACCACCTGGCTTGACGAGGATTAAGTCTTTGAGCGGACTGAAGGTAAGTGAGGTTCTTGTGGTCGGTGAAGATCAGGATGGGGTGAGCAGCGCCATCCAGAAGATGTCTCCACTCCTCCAGGGCCAATTTGATGGCCAGCAGCTCCCGATCTCCAATGGAATAATTGTGCTCAGCAGAAGAAAACAGTCTAGAGTAGTAGCCACATACTACAGCCTTTCCTTTGGAGCTCCTCTGGAACAAAAGTGCACCTGCACCGACAGAGGAAGCGTCAACTTCCAGTGAGAACTGCCGAGATACGTCAGGATGATGGAGGATCGAGGCTGAAGTGAAGGCACTCTTCAGGCTATTAAATGCAGACTCTGCCTCTGGAGTCCACACTTTGGCGTTCACACCCTTCTTGGTAAGGGTCGAGATGGGAGACGTCAGAGAAGAGAAGTTAGGGATAAACTGCCGGTAGAAATTGGCGAATCCCAGGAACCGCTGTATGGCCCTTAAGCCTTGAGGACGTGGCCACTCCAGGACAGCTTTCACTTTCTCAGGATCCATCTTGAGGCCTTGATCCGAGATGATGTAGCCCAGGAAGGGCAGAGAACTCTTCTCAAAGACGCACTTCTCCAGCTTGGCGTATAAATGATTCTCCCTCAATCGTAGTAGAACCTGACGAACATGCCTCCGATGAGTCGTCTGATCTGGGGAGAAAATCAAAATATCATCAAGATAAACAACAACACAGACATAGAGTAGATATCGGAAGATGTCGTTAACGAACTCCTGAAACACTGCTGGAGCGTTACACAGTCCGAAGGGCATCACCAGGTATTCGTAGTGCCCGTCCCGGGTGTTAAATGCCGTCTTCCATTCGTCACCCCGGCGAATCCGGACTAGATTGTAAGCCCCACGCAGGTCTAGCTTAGAAAAAATGTTGGCCCCTCGTATGCGATCAAATAGCTCAGAGATGAGTGGCAACGGGTAGTTGTTTTTGACAGTGATCAGGTTGAGGCCCCTGTAGTCAATGCAGGGACGAAGGGATCCATCCTTCTTTTTAACTAAGAAGAATCCAGCCCCGGCCGGGGAGGAAGATTTTCGTATAAAACCCCTCTCCAGATTCTCCTTTATATAGGCCGACATGGATAGAGACTCAGGCAAGGAGAGAGGATATACCTGTCCACGGGGAAGAGAGGCATTAGGAACCAGTTCAATGGGGCAGTCATAGGTGCGATGTGGAGGCAGCGTCTCAGCCTCCTTTTTGCTGAAAACATCTGCATACTGAGCAAAATGGGGAGGCAGTCCCGACAGCGACTGAGGCAGAGAAGGCTTGACAGGATGGATCTGCAACAGACAACGACCATGGCACTTGGAGCCCCATTGGAGAACCTCTCCAGAATTCCAGTCCAGGACTGGGGCATGAAGTCGAAGCCAAGGCAGGCCCAGCAGAACAGGATTGATGGCCTTGGGCAAAACAAGGAACAAAATAAATTCAGAGTGAAGTACTCCAACCTGGAGCTTCAATGGCTTGGTTTTAGAGATAATGGGATCAGGCAGAGGCAGTCCATTAAGTGAGGCCACAGCCAAAGATGTCTCCAGGGGAACTGTGGGCAGCTGAAGATGATCCACAAGCTCTTTCTGGATGAAATTTGCAGCAGAGCCAGAGTCAAGATAAGCAGAGACTTGATGCGTCCTGTCGCCGGATACCAGGGTCACAGGAATAGTCAGTTTGGAAGCGAATCCTCTGTTAGATTCTGTTCCACCTAGTGTTGTCTCTCCAACCAATCCTAGGCAATGGGGTCTCTCCGGCCTCTGGGGGCACAGACGCACAATATGGCCTCCATGGCCGCAATACAAACAAAGTCCAGAAGTGGACATCTTTGAGGTAAAGGAGATAAACTTTGGGATAAACTGCCAATAGAAGTTGGCGAATCCCAAAATAACGCTGTATGGACCGCAGGCCCTGAGGACATGGCCATTCCAGAACGGACTATACTTTCTCAAGATCCATCTTGAGACCTTGATCCGAGATTATGTAGCCCAGGAAGGGCAGAGAGTTTTTTTCAGAGACGCACTTCTCCAGCTTGGCATACAGACGATTCTCTCTTAAACGCAGCAGAACTTAACAAACATGCCTCCGATGAGTCATCGGATCTGGTGAGAAAATCAGAATATCATCGAGATAGCCTGCAATACAGACATAGAGGAGATCTCGGAAGACATCATTGACGAATTCCTGGAAGACCGCGGTAGCGTTACATAGACCGAAGGGCATCACGCCATCTTCCACTCGTCATCTTGAAGGATTTGGATCAAATTGTAAGCCCCACGCAAGTCTATTTTTGAAAAAACCTTGGCTCCTCGTATGTGGTCAAATAGTTCGGAAATTAGTGGCAATGGATATTTGTTCTTGACCGTGATTTGATTGAGACCATAGTAGTCAATGCAAGGCCGAAGGGATCTGTCTTTTTTCTTGACAAAGAAGAACCCAGCCCCGACCGAGGAGGAGGGTTTTTGTATGAAACCCCTCTCCATATTCTCATTCATATAGGCCGACATAGACTGAGTCTCTGGCAAGGAGAGAGGGTTGCATTTGGAATCAGTTCAATGGCGCAGTCATAAATCCGGTGTGGAGGAAGCGTCTCAGCCTCCTTCTTGCTGAAGACATCTGAAAACTGAGATAAATGAGGGGGTAATCCTGCCAATGACTGAGGCAGAGGAGGCTGGACAGGATGGATCTGTAATAGATAGCGGCTGTGACATTTGGAGCCCCATTCGAGAACCTCTCCGGATTTACAGTCCAGGACTGGGGCATGTAGTCGGTGCCAAGGCAGGCCCAGTAGGACAGGATTGACGGCTTTAGGCAAAACAAGAAACGAAGTTAGTTCAGAATGAAAGGCTCCAACTTGGAGCTTCAGTGACTTGGTTTCGGATACGATCGGGTCGGGCAGAGGCAACAGCCAAAGACGTCTCCAGAGGGACTGTGGGCAAATGGAGAAGATCCACTAGGTCTCTTTGGATGAAGTTTGCTGCGGACCCTGAGTTCAGATAGGCAGAGACCTGATGCGTCTTTTCACCAGACACTATGGTCACGGGAATGGACAATTTTGAGGAGAACTTTCTATTTAGCACCGTTCCACCTAGGGTTGTCTCTGCAACCAATCCTAGGCATTGGAGATTATTAGGCTTCTGAGGGCACAAATGCACAACATGGCCTCCGAGGCCGCAATACAGACAAAGTGCCGAAGTGCATCTGCGGTGTTTCTCCTGGGCAGACAGTTTGAGCCGATCCACCTGCATAGGCTCCTCTGGTGGAACAACTGGTGAGGGGAACAGAGATTGCTGGAAGGTAGGAGCCAGCCTGGGGATCCTCATGTCAATCCGGGTGGCTAGAAGAATGAGGTCATCCAGGGTAGGTGGCAGAACACGAGCGGCAAGCTCGTCCTTAATTTTAGACGACTGTCCCTGCCAGAACGTAGCCAATAAGGCCTCATTGTTCCAGGACAGCTCTGCCGCCAGGGTGTGGAACTGAATGGCGTACTCGTCCACGGAGGTGTCCCCCTGGCGAAGGATCAGAAGAGATGCAGCTGCTGAGGAGACTCGTCCAGGTTCCTCAAATACCGTGCGAAAATTCTGTAGGAAACACTGGAAGTCACGGGTCTCCGGTCCCTGACGTTGCCAGATAGGATTCGCCCATGCTAAGGCCCTGCCAGTAAGGAGTAAGACTATAAATGCAATCCTTGCGCCATCAGAAGAAAATGCTCTGGCATGTAGACTGAAGTGGATCTGGCACTGGTTCAGAAATCCCCTGCAGGTACTCGCGTCTCCGTCGTAGCGAGGAGGTAGTGGCAGCGAGAATCAGGAGTCAGCACAGGTACTGACAGGAGGTGTAGCAGGAGGAACATCCGGAGCAACAGGAACGGGTGCTGTGATGACTGCCGCTTGCGCATCCAGCCGGTGTGTAATGGCGTTCACCGCCTGGAGGAGTTGGTCCTGTCGTAATTGGCAGACGAGCATATCCGCCTGCATGATTTGTGATGTCGTCAAGGTCTTGGGTTGACCAGTGGGGTCCATGGCCTGAGCGTACTGTCATGATCTGCGGGTATGTGGACCCACTGGGCCGTACCTCCGTAGTGGGATAGCAGCTGGCCAAACAGTCTTACCAAGTCAATGTATATATAGTCCAAGCACAAGAGTACTTGTAGTAGTTCAGACAGTAGCAATGGCTAGGCTCAGATGGGACTTTGGCAGCAGACACCAGGCGTTGTTTAACACAGCAGGTGTGACCGGTGGCACAACATGACTCCAACTTTCTAAGGCACAGGAACAAGGTAGCACGGGATACAGGATATAGGTAGCAGGTACGGGAACGCTGGGAACAGTATAGGGACCATTTGAAAGACTAACACGGGTAAACACAACAACGCTCAGGCAAGGAGTAAAGGGGCAGGGTCCTTCTTATAGTCCAGGGTGATCATTGGCTAATAGCTGATTATTTTCATGTGCGCGCACTGGCCCTTTAAGGCCGGGCACGAGCATGCGCACACACCCTACGGGACACAGCAGAATGCAGCGGAAGTGAGCGCTGGCGTCTTCTAGGGAGGAGATGTGGGTCAGCGCTCACAGATCCATGGCTGCGGCCGTCGGGGGGTGAGTAATCCTGACAGTCCGTGGCTATAGACGCTACAACATGGGCAGACAGAACAACACTCACGTAAGGAGGAAAAGGGCATGGTCCTTTTTATACAGGGCAGTGAATAGGGATTGGAAAGGGAGCTAAATTATGGTGCGTTCGCTGGTCCTTTAAGGCCGGGAGCGAGCACGCGTGAACCCTATGCTCAGCAGCAGCCGCGGACAGTCTTGTGTGCCGGTGTCTCAGAGGAGAGAGACGCCGGCAAGTGTTCACAGGCCTGCGGTCGCGGCCCTTGGCGGGTAAGTAATGCCTACGGTCTGCAGCCATTACACATACTATAGTTACAGTGAAGGAAATAAGTATTTGATCCCTTGCTGATTTTGTAAGTTTGCCAACTGTCAAAGACATGAACAGTCTAGAATTTTTAGGTTAGGTTAATTTTACCAGTGAGAGATAGATTATATTTAAAAAAAAACAGAAAATCACATTGTCAAAATTATATATATTTATTTGCATTGTGCACAGAGAAATAAGTATTTGATCCCTTTGGCAAACAAGACTTAATACTTGGTGGCAAAACCCTTGTTGGCAAGCACAGCAGTCAGACATTTTTTGAAGTTGATGATGAGGTTTGCACACATGTTAGATGGAATTTTGGCCCACTCCTTTTTGCAGATCATCTGTAAATCATTAAGATTTGAGGCTGTCGCTTGGCAACTCGGATCTTCAGCTCCCTCCATAAGTTTTTGATGGGATTAAGGTCTGGAGACTGGCTAGGCCACTCCATGACCTTAATGTGCTTCTTTTTGAGCCACTCCTTTGTTGCCTTGGCTGTATGTTTCGGGTCATTGTCGTGCTGGAAGACCCAGCCACGAGCCATTTTTAATGTCCTGGTGGAGGGAAGGAGGTTGTCACTCAGTATTTGACGGTACATGGCTCCATCCATTCTCCCATTGATGCGGTGAAGTAGTCGTGTGCCCTTAGCAGAGAAACACCCCCAAAACATAATGTTTCCACCTCCATGTTTGACAGTGGGGACGGTATTCTTTGGGTCATAGGCAGCATTTCTCTTCCTCCAAACACGGCGAGTTTCGGGTCATTGTCATGCTGGAAGACCCAGCCACGAGCCATTTTTAATGTCCTGGTGGAGGGAACGAGGTTGTCACTCAGTATTTGACGGTACATGGCTCCATCCATTCTCCCATTGATGCGGTGTAGTCCTGTGCCCTTAGCAGAGAAACACCCCCAAAACATAATGTTTCCACCTCCATGCTTGAAGTGGGGACAGTGTTCTTTGGGTCATAGGCAGCATTTCTCTTCCTCCAAACACGGCGAGTTGAGTTAATGCCAAAGAGCTCAATTTTAGTCTCATCTGACCACAGCACCTTCTCCCAATCACTCTCAGAATCATCCAGATGTTCATTTGCAAACTTCAGACGGGCCTGTACATGTGCCTTCTTGAGCAAGGGGACCTTGCGGGCACTGCAGGATTTTAATCCATTACGGCGTAATGTGTTACCAATGGTTTTCTTGGTGACTGTGGTCCCAGCTGCCTTGAGATCATTATCAAGTCCCCCCCGTGTAATTTTCGACTGAGCTCTCACCTTCCTCAGGATCAAGGATACCCCACGAGGTGAGATTTTGCATGGAGCCCCAGATCGATGTCGATTGACAGTCATTTTGTATGTCTTCCATTTTCTTACTATTGCACCAACAGTTGTCTCCTTCTCACCCAGCGTCTTACTTATGGTTTTGTAGCCCATTCCAGCCTTGTGCAGGTCTATGATCTTGTCCCACACATCCTTAGAAAGCTCTTTGGTCTTGCCCATGTTGTAGAGGTTAGAGTCAGACTGATTAATTGAGTCTGTGGACTGGAGTCTTTTATACAGGTGACCATTTAAGACAGCTGTCTTTAATGCAGGCACCAAATTGATTTGGAGCGTGTAACTGGTCTGGAGGAGGCCGAACTCTTAATGGTTGGTAGGAGATCAAATACTTATTTCTCTGTGCACAATGCAAATAAATATATATAATTTTGACTATGTGATTTTTTTTATTTTTTTTTATATATAATCTATCTCTCACTGGTAAAATTAAACTAGCCTAAAAATTCTAGACTGTTCATGTCTTTGACAGTGGGCAAACTTACAAAATCAGCAAGGGATCAAATACTTATTTCCTTCACTGTACATAGCATAAATTCTCCACAACATAATGTCTTCTAGTATATTTTTTCTACAACTTAGTGCCACACACAATAGTACTACAGAGAATAATTTTTATATTCTATAGTGATAAATAGCATATTATCTGCATATTATGGTGTCACACAAGCAAATTTCAATAAAACATATTAGCATATTGTCAATACACCATAGATATCTGTTCTAATGGCACATACCATGTTGTTTGTGTGTTACGCTGCTACATAGCAAATCATACCTACAGTATATTGCTCATGTTCCATATCCCTAGCACAGGGCTACCCACTATACACCGTGTTCCAAATTATTATGCACATTGGATTTAAGTGTCATAAACATTTAATTATTCGTTTTTCAATTAAACTCATGGATGGTATTGTGTCTTAGGGCTCTTTGGATCATTGTAATCAATCTCAGACACCTGTGATAATTAGTTTTCCAGGTGTGCCCAATCAAAGGAAAACTACTTAAGAAGGAAGTTCCACATTATTAAGCAGGCCACAGGTTTCAAGCAATATGGGAAAGAAAAAGGATTTCTCTGCTGCCGAAAAGCGTGAAATAGTGCAATACCTTGGACAAGGTATGAAAACATTGGATATTTCAAGAAAACTTAAGCGTGATCATCGTACTGTGAAAAGATTTGTGGCTGATTCAGAGCACAGACGGGTTCGTTCAGATAAAGGCATAATGAGGAAGGTTTCTGCGAGACAAATTAATAGGATTAGGAGAGCAGCTGCTAAAATGCCATTGCAAAGCAGCAAACAGGTATTTGAAGCCGCTAGTGCCTCTGGAGTCCCGCAAACCTCAAGGTGTAGGATCCTCCAGAGGTTTGCAAGTGTGCATAAAGCTATTATTCGGCCACCCCTAAACAATGCTCACAAGCAGAAACGGTTGCAGTTGGCTCAGAAATACATGAAGACTAATTTTCAAACCGTTTTGTTTACTGATGAGTGCCGTGCAACCCTGGATGGTCCAGATGGATGGAGTAGTGGATAGTTGGTGAATGGCCACCATGTCCCAACAAGGCTGCGACGTCAGCAAGGAGGTGGCGGAGTCATGTTTTGGGCTGGAATCATGGGGAGAGAGCTGGTAGGCCCCTTTAGGGTCCCTGACGGTGTGAAAATGACCTCTGCAAAGTACGTAGAGTTTATGACTGACCACTTTCTTCCGTGGTACAAAAAGAAGAACCGTGCCTTCCGTAGCAAAATCATCTTCGTGCATGACAATGCACCATCTCATGCTGCAAAGAATACCTCTGTGTCATTGGCTGCTATGGGCATAAAAGGAGAGAAACTCATAGTGTGACCCCCATGTTCCCCTGACCTAAACCCTATTGAGAACCTTTGGAGCATCCTCAAGCAAAATATCTATGAGGGCGGGAGGCAGTTCACATCAAAACAGAAGCTCTGGGAGGCTATTCTGACATCCTGCAAAGATATTCAAGCAGAAACTGAGAAATACTCACAAATTCAATGGATGCAAGAATTGTGAAGGTGATATCAAAGAAGGGGTCCTATGTTAACATGTAACTTGACCTGTTAAGTTTTTTTTTATTGAAAGAGCTTTTGATTTCTGTAAATATGACCTCCTGATGCTGCAAATTCAACAAATTACCATTTTAGTTCTCTTTACAACCTTTAAAATGTTTTGATCTCTGTTGTGCATAATAATGTGAAACAGTGCGTTTTGAGTTTTTAACTTCTAAAAAAAATCTGTTATCATTAGGAAATTTGTTCAATAACATTTGCATTATACTCCAATGGTTGATGGCTTGAAGATTATACTGACTGTCATTTGCATCGACTATTTAGGAAAATCAGCGAAAAATAACATTTGCATAATAATTTGTAATGCGGTGTAATATATACTGGCCCGCAGAAGTATCACTGAAACATGGAACCATTCTGAGATTGGACTGTAGACTGGTATCAAACTAAGTAATATCACAATAATAAGAACTGGCAATATCACTCTTTTCTGAGCACAGAATCATGCACAGTTTGAGGCCGGATTCACACGAGCGTGTGCGTTTTGCGCGCGCAAAAAACACGGCGTTTTGCGCGCGCATAAGCTCCATAAAAGCTCCGTGTGTCAGCAGCATATGATGCGTGGCTTCGTGATTTTCGCGCAACCGCCATCATTATGGCACTCTGTTTTTATGTTTGTAAACAGAAAAGCACGTGGTGCTTTTCTGTTTTCATTCATAGTTTTGACTACTGTAGCGCACATCACGCGCGGCACATGGAAGTGCGTCCGTGAGCCGTGCGCGGTTTTCACGCACCCATTGACTTCAATGGGTGCGTGATGCGCGAAAAACGGGCAAATATAGGACATGTCGTGCGTTTCACACAGCGGACATACGCTGCGTGAAAATCACTGACAGTCTGAACGGCCCCATTGACTAACATAGGTCCGTGCACGGACGTATTATATGTTCGTCTGAATAAGCCCTAAGTTTGTAACCTTCTGGGTTCACCAATCACATGCCCACATAATCTATTGTTTATTTTCTATTTTACTCTATTTCTTAGGTTTTTCAGTTTTTTATCATCTTTATTAGTCCAAAATAGGAAATCTACTGCACACATGTAAAATTAATGCAAAAATGATGAAGATGTAATAATGAAACAAACAATGATATGTGCAATGATGTCCTCTTGAATATAGAAAAATCCAGATAATGCCCAAACATTTTGGTCCTTCTTAGACCTTGGTCCCTAGAAATCTGCATAAAGAAAAGGAGAAAAACCTTAATTCCAGGAGTGCATATAATAATGAAATAACAAAAGAAAAAATACACAAACATCCAGTATTTCTACACATACAGTATGTCAGACAGAAAATTATGGGATGCACCTAATACTACCAGCAGGTGGCACTAGTTGTACATAAAATATAATATCAAAAAGTTATTGGAATGCCTGTAAACAATGTATTATGTTGCAGTCTAATAAACCTAAACATGTGGCCAGGGCCGGCCTTAGGTTGGATGGTGGCTCTGTGCGAGATTCTCTATTGCTGCCCTCGACAAACCAAAAATGAATCACATATATATAGATGTGCACATATTGGAACATATATACTGTACATATATAAAGGCAGATATTTAGACAAACATGCAAATATATATACACATATTCTGGAATATATACTCACATAAAAGGTAAATATATAGACACACACACACACACACACACACACACACACACACACACACACACACACATACAAAAAATGCACATATATACGATCACATGGATACATTCGCATACAGACCCATATGCAGTGCCCACCAAAAGCTCCGGAACACCCTGATAATTTTTGAACAGCTTGAGGTAGAGGGTTGAAATTTGGTGGGATTTAATGGGGTCATAAAGTCTACCAGTTAACGCCAAAAAAAAAAACACCCCCACCCCTTTGGGAGCGGTGGGGTGGGCGGGGGCAGCAAAATCTTAAATGGCACAGGGGGTCGAGTGGGGTCTCTTTTGAAAGCTCTTTTTAATACTTTTCGTATGCCGCAATCGATTTTATTTCGCTGAGATATTTAACTTTAAAGTACATTACCCAAAATGTACCGCTAGGGTAAAATTCTAAATGTGTGTGGGCGCGTGTGCGTGTGCGTGTGTGAGCTTGGGAATGTCACATCAAGGTGACTTTAAATTACGTATTATTACAATCGGCCTCAGTGATACAAACTGGACCTTGTCTACGATTGTAACATGATTTCATGTGTACACATTTCGGTAGTCGCTTGTGAATTTCAGAGAGCGTTAATTCAGAGAGTAATTTTCATTTTTGTACATTTCTATGATCATATGCATTTGCATTTGACCGAAATGGAAAGGATCACTTTATTGATGACGATGAGAGGGTATGGCGAAGAAAAAATAAGATCCTATTGCTCCGTTTCGGTCAAATGCATTCTGCGGGACCAGCACCTTTCAGACACCCCAGGAGGACTCGGCCTCTGAGCAGCTTAGTCCTGAAGTGACCCCCAGGACCGTGCACCGGAGACGGAGCCCTACCAGAGACCTCCCGGGTCGGCTCGGGGGCCAAGTGTGATTCCCTCTGTCAGGCGCTGCGGAGAGGAATCTGCAGGGTGGGCGCGGTCCTCCGGGAGCGGAACTGGCTGCTGGGTTTCCCCATACCCAGATGCCGCGTTTAGATGGCGGTTCGCTACCGCAGGTGTCTGAGACGGAAGGCCGTGCTATTTTGGATGTGGCCCAGTCCGAGGCTGGGGCTTTGGACTCCGTGTCAGGACCCAAGCGGTCCTCACCTTTGCCTGTTGTGCGGCTGCACATAGCAAGTGGTGCAAGTGGGGGGCACGACGTGGAGAGGGGAGCCAGCGGGGAGCCTGGATCTGTGCATGCCAGTCACCGGCGGCTGGTGGAAGAAACTCCGCTCCTTCATCTTCAAGGGCCGAGGTCGCAGCTCCTGCCAGTGAGGAGCCGTTGCCATCAGGATCGGATATGGAGGTGGTCTTCTGGCATGTGAGGAGTCCGCTGAGGAGGGACAGCAATCGGATGGTGAGGATTTCGGTGACGAACTTCGTGGAGTGTACGCGATTGCTGTTTCGGGATTAGCTCGTAGCCAGCCTGATAAGTCATGTGGAATTTCTGCGCCTTCTTTAGGTTTATATTGTGATAATACTGTGGTTGTGGCTGGGTGTGCACATGATTTGGTTGCGGTGGGTGATGCTCATGTGCGTGATAATGGTGATGCTGTGTCGCAGTTCATGAGAATGCTGAGAGAGCTGTTGGTGCCTGTTAGTGCGCCCGTACAGTTGACGGGACCTGAGTAATGTTTGGCAGGCTGCATCATCTGCTGGGGGGAGTGATAGTTGCGAATAGTGATGTGCATGTGGCTGGGATGTTGGCAGTGGACACGATTCAATGAATAATCGTGCCAGGGGTGAGATTTACGTTTGTTTTGATGGTCCTCTGGGTGCGCACTTGAAATAGGAGGTGTGGGAAAGGATCTGGCGTGATGAGTACGTTGAGGTCTTTTCTTTATTATCGCTTGAGAAATTAAATTTAGACTGGGTGAAACCTGATGAGAGCATGAAAAAGGAGGAGAAGAAGCGTTATCGTCTTATTCCTCGTTCTTTTTTCAAACTGGCTGCAGGCTTTCATTATTTTATCTAGTGTGGTAGGCGAAAAGGTCCCTCAGAATTGCTCAGCATTGTTTTGTTATTTGGACTCCATAGGGGAAGCTTATCGTATATACGGAGGCACTGCTTGGCTCAGGTACAACAAACAACTTCATCCTAGTCTTAAATGGGACCACAAGGATATTAGCTTGTGGATGTGTCTGATGGCGGCACCTCGCGCTCAGACGCAGCTCTTTCATGGGGGGGGTGGGGGTCACGACAAGGCAGCGGGATCCTCGGCAGGCCCCCAAATGGATTGTTGCTGGTAATACAACGAAAAATACTGGCGATTCGGGTCCTCCTGTAAGTTTAAGCATGAGTGCTCTGGTTTTGGGGGAGCCCACAGCTATGCCAAATGTTTCAAGCGGCGAAAAGGGAAGTCCTTGAGTCTGCAGCGAAGAGGGATGACACCAGTGGTAGTAGAACGGATGATTACATTTCTAAATAGATACCCTGATAGGTAATCTGCTGCTTTGTTGGAGGAATGTTTGAGAGTTAGATTACATATTCTGTCCACAGCCGCAGTATTTGGAATCAGCTCGTATGCAGCCTGAGGTGGTGTCGGATAAATTGTCAAAAGAAGTCGCCTTGGGCAGGATGGCGGGTCCTTTCTTGGTCCCGTCTCTGCCACATTTGCGTATCTCAGGGTGGTACCCAAAAAGCAGCCAAATAAGTTTCGGTTGATACATCACCTGTCGTACCATCACCTGTCGTACCCGGTAGGATTGTCCGTTAACGATGGGATTAGTTCGGAGTTATCATCAGTGTCCTATGTGTCGTTTAACCCCTAGGCGCACCACGACACAACTGTACGTCCTGGTGGCCAGTTTCTTAGCGCACGAGGGCGTACAGTTACTGCGCGGTTCCCGATGCACACTGTCGGTGACATTTTGCACCGGTAACTGGGAGGCCAGCTGTCCCCTACAGCTGACACTCCACTGCTGCCGTTCAGCGTCTCATTTCCGCTGATTTTGGTAATTAACCCCTTAAATGCACCCATCGATTGCAATCTAGGAATTTAGGGGTTTATAGCACATCGGAAGACCTCACAATGAAATTGCGAGGTTTGCCGATGGCTAGCATGGCGACCGGAGGCCAAGCAATGGCCTCCATGTCTTTCATGTACGGAAGCCTATCAGGACCAGCCTCCTCATAGGCTTCCTGTCAGAGTGACCGGAAGTCACTGTTTCGTTCCCGATGCACACTGTCGGTGACAGTCTCGGTGACAGTGTGCATCGGGAATCGGGAGGTCAGCTGTTCATGACATCGCCGCTGATTTAGGCAATTAACCCCTTAAATATGGCGCTCGATTACGATCTTCGCATTTAGGGGGTTTGTAGCACATCAGCAGTCCCCATGCAATTGTGGGGGTTGTTGATGCTTGTGATGGCATCCGGAGGCCAGACAATGGAATCATGGCCGGCCTTAGCTACATGCGACATGTGCGCTCGCACAGGGCGCCGGCTGCCATACTGTAAGGGGGGCGCCAGCGGGTGAATTTCTCCTGCTCTGCGGCTACTGCTCGGGGCAACAGGGGATCAGGTGTCACTCACTGACCTCACTACTGGCTTCCCCGCGCCGCGACTACCGCTCCCCCTCTTCCCCTCCTCGTCTTACGTCCTGAGTGATGATCAGGCGTGACGACATCACTCAGGACGCAAGACATGGAGGAGACTATCTTACCATGTGGTCCTGCTCTGGCTATTTCCCCAGTGCTCCGTTCCAGCAGCATCAGCGGACACAGTGCACTGTAAGAAGCCGAGCAGGTCAGTCAGACTGTGGGCTTTGTTTGTATGGGGGCACTGATGGGGGTCTAAAAATGGCAAATGGGCAGAGCATTCAGTGCCACCTTGGTGCCCATTTGCCAAATATTGCCCCTTTAGTGTCCTGTTCGGTGCCCCTTCGATGCCCATTTGTCATTTATTGCCCATTTATTGTTCTTCTGTGACAGAGGGTGCTAAAGGGGCAGTAAATGGCAAATATGGATCAAGGGGGCACTGAACATAAGGACACTAAAGGGGCAATAAGTGGAAAATGGGCGCCAAGGTGGCACTGAACGACACTGTTAATAAATGGCAGATGGGCACATTGTTCAGTTGCTCCATAGTACACATTTGCCATTTGTTGCCTTTTTAGACCCTGTGCACATTACGTTAAAGGGGTTAAAAAGAAACTGTGTTAAAGCAGTAGAAGAGAAGTTAAAATAAAAAAGAACTTATACTTACCTTTCTCCTCCAAAACGTTCCTGCGCTGGGGGCTCCCATCACCTCTGTTCTCTGTTTGTATACAGAGCAGCTGCAGCGGTGATGTACTGTCGACGTGATATCACTGCTGCAGCCGCTCTGTATACAAACCGAAAACAGAGGTGACGGGATCCCCCAGGGCAGGAACGTCTGGGAAGCGAGAAGTAAGTATGGGCTGGTTTCTTATTTTAACCATTTCAGGCCTAAGACATTTATTGCTTTTTACGTTTTTCACTACCTGCCTTCCTAGAGACATAACTTTTTTATTTTTTCCGTCAATAGGATGGTGGTTATTTTTTGCGGCATGAGTTGTAGTTTCTATTGGCACCATTTAAAGTACCATATAATGTACTGGGAAACTGAAAAAAATTCTTTGTGGGCTGAAATGAGAAAACAACTGATTCCTCCATAGTTTTTTGGGTTTTGATTTTACGGCTTTCATCGTGCGGTAAAAACGACAACTTAACTTTATTCTGCGGCTCAATACGATTATGGTGATAACCAATTTATATAGGTTTTTTTTATATATTTTACTACTTTTAAGAAAGAAAAATATTAGTTGTTTCACCACATCCTGAGAGACATAACTTTTTTTTATATTTTCGTCTAAGCGGTGTGAGGGCTTATTTTTTGCGGGACGAGATGTAGCTTTTATTGGTACAATATTTTGATACATGCAAATTTGTATTAATTTTGTATTATTTTTTTTTAGCGTTAATGTGAAAAAAAAAAGCGATTTTGGATATTAACTTTTTTTTTACGGCCTTTACAGTGTGAGTTAAATAAGAAGGAATAAAAAGTACCAACATTGCCCACGTGGACAGCACTTTTAATATTTTTTCCTATTATACAAAAGATAGCCTTTGAGTAAACGGAGTAAGGGCCAGTTCACACATTGCGTAAATACTGCGGATTTTCCGCAACGGAATTAGTTGCAGAAAATCCGCTGCAAAAAACGCCACTCAGAAAACAAACAATATATTATACTTAGGAATCTGTGCTTTATCCTCCTGGGATGACGCTTCATCTCATGTGACCTCCGCTGCAGCCAACCATAGGCTGTAGCGGCGGTCACGTGGATGAAACGTCATCCCAGGAGGCCGGCCTGGATGATGTCAGAGGGCCGGCCTCCTGGGATGACGCTTCAACCCATGTGACCGCTGCTGCAGCAGTCTCCTGGGATGACAGGTCATTCCAGGAGGCCGGCGTGCAAGCAGGCTGGCTAAGTTCTGCAGTTTTCTGCAGCAGACATTCCAAGCGAGAAACTGCCCCACAGTTTGGTGCGGTTTTTCGCCCCAAATTCCCTGCGCCGCACAGGGCGGATACGCTGTGTTCTTTTACGCAGTGTATCCTCCCCATGTGAACTCAGCCCAAGGCCTTATTTAACCGAGCGTTGCGCACCTCGGACGTGAAAAGTGGCAGTTTTTCATGCCCGAGGTGCATCCGTGCTCGGCGCTGCGGGACGCGATGTCTCGCATCCCCCATAGATGAGAGTCTATGGAAGGATGCGTGAAGCGTGAAAAAATAGGACATGTCCTATTTTCTCACGACCCTTAACACGGTCCGTTGAATCAACGGCTGTGTGAACGGCCACATTGAATTACAAAGGTCTGTGGGACGGCCGATGTTTCAACGGCCGTCGCACGGACGTTTAAAACGCTCGTGTAAATAAGGCCTAAAGGTAATTTCACATTACATCCTGCCCATCCATGTAATGTGTGCACCGGGAAAGCTCCCAGAACGTATGGTAAACAGTCCCATACACCTGATGGAGGTTAAAAAAGCCTCAGTTCGGGTGGGACTGCGCTATTTTATTTAGTGGCGCCCAGTAAAAAAAAATTATACTGTATGTTTTTTGTGTCCACTTAATGTATGCGCCATATGATAAATGGACAGGCAGGACTTAATGTGAAAACAGCCTTACCAAAACATAGGCCTTGTTCACACTGTGCTCAAAACGGCGAAAAAATCGGAAGCAGAACGCCTCCAAACATCTGCCCATTGCGAAAATGGCATTCTGTTCCGACGGGGCATTTTTTACGCTGCCGTTTTGAAAAACGGCCGCAGAAAAATACGGCCACGAAAAATAAGTGCATGTTACTTCTTCAGCCGTTTTTGGGGCCGTTTTTCATAGACTTTATAGAAAAAAAGCTCCAAACACGGCTGTTAAAAAACGCAGTGAAAAACGACTTTGAATAAAAAACGGCTGAAAATCAGGAGCTGTTTTCCCTTGAAAACAGCTCCGTATTTTGAGACGTTTTTTATTTTGTGCGTGCGCATACCCTTAAAAAGACTGGTGTTTTTGTAAAGTTATTTTTAAACTACAGGCGCTTTTGAACGTATTCATCCCGTGTTTTTGCACGACTGTGGCGTGTTTTTTTGCCGCTCTATCAGAACTCCCATTCACTATAGAAATTAGGTGCAAGTGTGGCGCATTTTCGGCGCGTTTTACGTGCAAAAGAATTGACATGACGCTTCTTTTTTTACGCGACACATTTTTAAACATATATCATTGATGTCAATGGGACGCTTAAACCAAGCATTTTTTACACGTTTTTAGGCGTGACAAATGCACAAACAAAAGAACCAAATGCCGACAATACAGTGGGGGGCACCAAAGTGGGGGGCACCAAAGGGCAATTCCGCACAGGGCACCCTCTAGCCTAAGGCGGGCCCTGGTTGGAATACATTACGCTACTAGGTAGTGTAATGTATTCTAGCAGCGATCCCAGCTGGAGGTAAAAAAAGAAAGTGTAAAAAGTAAAAAAAAAGTTTTAAAAAAGTTAATAAAAATGTTTTACAAAATATTTTATTATAGGAAAAAAATGAAAACGTTTATTTTTTTTTTTTCACGAGTCAGGAAATATTATAAATTAATTCTAATTTATAATACTACCCATTTTTGGTCACTAGATGGAGCTATTCCCAAAATTGCAGCATTGCAACAATGGGTTAAAAGCCCTCGCTCTAGTGAGCTCTCAGCATCCCCCCCTCCTTTATCCTGGCTAGTGCCGGGATAAACGAGGGGTTTGAACGGTGTAACCTCCTACGCTGTGTGTCGCCATTTTTTGAGCTAACACACAGTGTAGTAGGTTTACATACAGTAGTAAACACACACAAACACGAACATACATTGAAATCTCTTACCTGCTCCTGCCGCCGCGGCTCCCTCCAGCCCGTCCGCTCCGTTTGCTGCCGCTGGTCCAAGTGCACAAATCCGGAAGCCGCGACCGGAAGTAGTAATATTACTGTCCGGCCGCGACTTCCGGTCCACAGGAAAATGGCGCCGGACGGCGCCAATTTCGAATTGGACTGTGTGGGAGCGGCGCATGCGCAGTTCCCACACAGACGCCGTACACTGAAGTCAATGGGACGGGAGCCGTTCGCAGTCCCTATGGGACTGTGGCTGCCGTATTCCATGTCTGTATGTGTCGTTAATCGACACAGACAGAAATGGAACAAAAAATGGCAGCCCCCATAGGGAAGAAAAAGTGTAAAAATAAGAAAAAGTAAAACACAAACACACAAATGAATATAAACGTTTTTAATAAAGCACTAACATCTTTAACATATAAAAAAATAATTTGTGATGACACTGTTCCTTTAAGGCCAAAACTAGGCTGCGTTCTTAAGGGGTTAAATGCTCCCTGTGAATGCTCTCTGGGACTGTGATGTGCTACTGATCTCTTTGTTTTGGTGTATGTCTGTATGTGAGAAGTGATATGAATGCGAGTGTGAAAGAGACATTAGAGGGTGAAGATTGTGAGGAGGTTGAAACCTTGTGGGTGGAATTACAGAGGGAGGTAAACACTGGAAAAATTACTTGTGATCTATAGACCCCCCAATATAACTGAGGAGATGGAAGGTCAGCTATATAAACAGATGGAGCAGACTGCTCAGTGTACTGTAGTGATAATGGTAGATTTTCCATATATTAATTGTGGTCACAGTTCTGCTTAAACTGCAAAGAGGAGAGATTTCCTCAATTTGTAGCAGCATAATTTTATGGACCAGTTTGCGGAAGAGCCGACAAGAAGTGATACTCTGTTGGATCTGGTCATTTCTAACAATGCAGAGCTTATTGGGATAGTGACCACAATATCATTTACTTTTTAGAAAACAAGAGGGGGAGACGAAACCTCCAGCTCACCTTTTATGTGTAGACTTTGCACTTCAAGTACCGCACGGATCCTCGCGTCGGCACGCGATGTACTGAATGGGAGACAAGGACGATGTGGATCCAGCGGAGCTGTAGGTAAAACGGAACTTGTTCCAAGTTTAATGGGCAATTTTCTTAAAAATGTTCAGGAGCAATCCAGACGATGTCCTGAGGTGCTTAGGAGAGATGTGCGGGAATTTTTGAAGCCTACGCGTTTCAAACGCTTCCTGCGTTCTTGATAATGGTAGATTTTCCATATATTAATTGTGGTCACAGTTCTGCTTAAACTGCAAAGAGGAGAGATTTCCTCAATTTGTAGCAGCATAATTTTATGGACCAGTTTGCGGAAGAGCCGACAAGAAGTGATACTCTGTTGGATCTGGTCATTTCTAACAATGCAGAGCTTATTGGGATAGTGACCACAATATCATTTACTTTTACCTAAACTGTAAAAAAACAAAAAAAAAACAAATGGCAAAAATACTTAATTTTAACATTTCAATTTCACGCTGCAAAAATGTTATATTTTGGAGTGTTTCATGGACATGGTGGAGGGGAAAAGTAAAAAGGAGAAGATCACATCTAAAATATATAAGATGCTAGTGGAGCATCACTCAATAGATCACTGCTTTATTTCCAGTGAAAACTGGCAAAAACATATAGGGTGTATCTCACAAGCTATATGGGATAGAGTATTAGCTAATTGTTTAAACAACACTTTTAATGCGTCTTGGAATCTTTCACAATGGTTCACAATACACAGATTAGACTATGTTAGCATCTGCGTCAGGGCTCCGTTCCGACGTTCCGTCTGAGCTTTCCGTCAGAACATTGCCCTGACTGACACAAACTGAAACCATAGGTTTCCATTTCCATCACCTTTCCGGTGCCAATACTTTCTGTTTGTCTCCGTCGTGCAAGGGTTCCGTCATTTTGATGGAATGAATAGCGTAGTCGACTAAGGTATTCGTCCCGTCAAAACGACGGAACCCTTGCACAACGGAGACAAACTGAAACCATTGGCACCGGATACGTCACCATTGAAATCAATGGTGATGGAAACAGAAACCCATGGTTTCAGTTTGTATTAGTCAGGGCTCCGTTCCGACGGAAAACTCAGACGGAACGGAGACCTGATGCAGATTTGAATGAAGGCTTACACGCAACACTGTCTTTTTTATTTAAAAGTAAAAGGAGAACTGCAGATAAATGTCCAAACAATGCCAACAATGCTAATTTATACCATATGCTTTGGAAATGTCCAAAAATTTATATGTACTGGAAGGAAGTGATCGATAAGTTAAAAGGTATAGACAAGTTGGATATCCGGATGTCTCCGGTCCTATGTATACTCGGTGATAGTTATGAGGACGTCTGTGTATAAAAGTAAATCTATGGCAAAAATTTTGATTATAAGACTTTGGTTGTCAAATAATATTCTATCATGTGCTATCTGGAAAAATATGCTTAATCTTATGCTATTTGGAGAGAGGTGGATATACAATAAGTAAAATCAGCAGGCTTATTTTTTATTTTTTTCTCTGGCTGGAATCCATGGTTATAATCTCTAACTAAAGACGAATACAGGACCACAATGGGTTAATGTGTTGTTTTTTTAATTTTTCCTTCCTTCTTCTCTTCAGCACTCCTCTCGTTCTGGGGTGGATGGGAAATATAAACATGTAATGCCATTTTTATTTTTGTAATCATACAAATTAATTAGTTAATTAAAAAATAAAATAAATAAAAAGAGGGCCAATTTCCCCAGGATGAGGGCTGCAATTCAGGATATAGACTGGGAACAACTAATGTCAGATAATGGTACAAATGATAAATCGGAGATCTTAAAATTCACTTTGTATAATTAGGGTATGTTCACACCTGCGTATTCCGATGTAATTCGGGCGTCTTACGCCTCGAATTACGCCTGAAAAAAGGCTCCAATACGCCTACAAACATCTGCCCATTACTTTCAATGGGAATTACGATGTTCTGTTCCCACGAGCCTTAATTTTATGCGTCACTGTCAAAATACGGCGCGTAAAACGATGGCTCGTCAAAAGAAGTGCAGGACACATCTTGGGACGTTTTTGGAGGCGTTTTTCATTGACTCCATTGAAAAACAGTTTAAAAAACAGCCGTAAAATACGCCAAGAAAAACGCGAGTTGTTACAAAAAGTCTGAAAATCAGGAGCTGTGTTCGCCTGAAAACAGCTCCGTATTTTCAGACGTTTTTAGTCACTGCGTGTGAACATACCCTCATAGTGCAAACTGTATTCCTATAGGGCAATACATGTAAAAAGGGAAATACATGACAAAAAAAGGGCACTTGAAAAATAATAATCTGAGGGTACAGCTGTAGCCTTTGTAAATGACAAAGAGCGTAATAAAATCTACAAAAAAGTAATAAAATCAGCAAAAACACAAAATTAAAGGCCGGTGGCCAAAGATAGTAAACCAAATCCCAAAATTTCTTCAAGTACCGTATTCTTTGGACTATAAGACGCACCTGACTATAAGATGCACCCAGGTTTTAGACAGCAGAAAATAGTAAAAAAAAAAACAACATATTTTACTACTTTTACTAGTATTATAAAGCAAAAACTATTTGTTAAAAAAATTATTTGTTCTGTTTCACCACATTCTGAGAACCATTTTGTTAGTACATACAATTTTTTTTATCACTTTTTATTTCATTCCTTTTTATTTATTTTTGACATTGTGCTTGGGGAAAAAATGGGAAAAGGGCTTTTTTTTTTAACTTTTAATTTTTTTTTTACTCTCCTGAAAATGTATGTAACTTTTTTTTTTTTACACATTTTATTAGTTCCCCTAGGGGACTTGAACCAGCGATCATTAGATCGCTGGTACAATACACTGCAATACATGGATGAGTTACGGAAAGAGCGTAACTCGCTGAGCTACTCTGTTTCCGTAACTCCCATAGTAGTGAACGGCAGTTACAGAAGCAGCGTAGCATGCTACGCTGTTTCCGTTACTACTATTTAGTTCTATGGTAGTTCCGGAAACAGCGTAGCTCAGCGAGTTACGCTGTTTCCGTAACTCGACCGACCATGTACGCTGTTTTCGGAGCTACCGAGTTCCGGAAACATCGTAGCTCAACGTGCTATGCTGTTAACGTAAATCCCATTCACTTCTATGGGAGTTACGGAAACAGCGTAGCTCAGCGAGCATTCGGCTGTTTCCGTAACTCCCGACCACCTAACCAGGAAGTGGCCAGGAGACAGCGGAGCGAGTAAGCTAGAATGGGATTTAGGGGGCCCCGTTCTAGATATAGGTGCGGGCAGGGCCGCCATCAGGAATTTCAGGGCCCCATACAGCTACATTTTCTGGGCCCCCATTTTACTGCTCGCGGGAAAAAGACACCGACGCCTCCCATTGAAATCAATGGGAGGCATTTTCGGGCCATTTTTGACGAGTTTTGTGACGCAGTTTCCGCGTCAAAAAACTCGTCAAAATACTCTGTGTGAACATAGCCTTACACGTATAAATTCCCTGCGAGTGGTGCAGCACCCCAGCCTACTGTATAATGACATTCTGCAGCTTTCTGTCTTCCTGCTTCAGTTCCTCATGATTTTCAAGATCTCTGCCTGCTGTCTGTGAATGAGAACATTAAAACCAGTCCTGGCTTATTACTTTCACAGCTGATGGTCTTGTTACAATGTATGAGTGTAGATAAGAGCCATCTACCTGGAGTCCAGCACAGGAGAGGGGTTTGTGCTGTTTCTGCGTTTAGCTCACAGATGATTGACTGATACATTGTAACAAACTTTCTTATATACAACTTTAACGCCATACAGCCCCCACTGTAGAGAACTCCATACAGCCCCCTTTGTAGAGAACGCCATACAGCCCCCTCTGTAGAGAACTCCATACAGACCCCTGTAGATAACGCCATACAGACCCCCTTGTAGAGAACGCCATACAGACCCCCTGTAGATAACGCCATATAGCCCCCTTTGTAGATAACGCCATACAGCCCCCTCTGTAGATATCTACAAAGGGGGCTGTATGGTGTTATCTACAGGGGGTCTGTATGGCGTTATCTACAGTGGGGCTGTATGGCATTATCTACAGAGGGGGCTGTATGGCGTTCTCTACAGTGGGGGCTGTATGGCATTCTCTACAGGGGGGCTGTATGGCATTCTCTACAGGGGGGCTGTATGGCGTTATCTACAGGGGGGCTGTATGGCGTTATCTACAGAGGGGGTCTGTATGGCGTTATCTACAGAGGGGGCTGTATGGTGTTCTCTACAGTGGGGGCTGTATGGCGCTATCTACAGGGGGCTGTATGGCGTTCTCTACAGTGGGGGCTGTATGGCGTTATCTACAGAGGGGGCTGTATGGCGTTCTCTACAGTGGGGGCTGTATGGCATTCTCTACAGGGGGGCTGTATGGCGTTATCTACAGGGGGGCTGTATGGCGTTATCTACAGAGGGGGTCTGTATGGCGTTATCTACAGAGGGGGCTGTATGGCGTTCTCTACAGTGGGGGCTGTATGGCGTTCTCTACAGTGGGGGCTGTATGGAGTTCTCTACAGAGGGGGCTGTATGGAGTTCTCTACAGGGGGGGCTGTATGGAGTTCTCTACAGGGGGGGCTGTATGGAGTTCTCTACAGGGGGGGCTGTATGGAGTTCTCTACAGGGGGGGGCTGTATGGAGTTCTCTACAGGGGGGGCTGTATGGAGTTCTCTACAGGGGGGGCTGTATGGAGTTCTCTACAGGGGGGGCTGTATGGCGTTATCTACAGAGGGGGCTGTATGGCGCTAACGCCATACAGCCCCCCATGTTGGTAACGCTATACAGCGCCCCCTGTAGGTAACGCTATACAGCCCCCCCTGTAGGTAACGCTATACAGCCTCCCTGTAGGTAATGCTATACAGCCCCCCCTGTAGGTAACGCTATGCAGCCCCCTGTAGGTAACGCTATGAAGCCCCGCTGTAGGTAACGCCATGCAGCCCCAACCCCCCCAAAAAAATCTGACCTACAGTGTGTCCTACAGAAGACATGTATCCACAGGATAGGGGATACATGTGTGATCGCTGGCATTGATAGGGAGAACGGGGGACCGAAAGTCCCCCGAAGTTCTCCATGACTAACCTCTGACTTCCGGCGTCTGCGCAGCTCAATAAAAATGAATGGAGCGCTGGTCACGCATGCGCAGAAGTGCGACCGCTGCTCCATTCATTTCTACGGAGCTGCCGACACAGACCCCGGAAGTCCGAGGTTTGTGATGGAGAACTTCAGGGGATTTTCAGTCCCCCGGTCTCCCTATCGCTGCCAGCGATCACACATGTATCCCCTATCCTGTGGATAGGGGATACATGTCTTTTGTTTAATGGCAGAGCGGGGAGATACCTCCATGCTCTGCCGTAGTGTTCAGTGGCGTCGCGCTGTAGCAGCCATAGCGGCTGCTAGCTGAGCATCCGGCCATGGTGGGGCCCCTCATGCCACGGGCCCCTGGCGGTAGTTACGCCACTGGCCGGGCCCCATACAGAAGTACCCCTAATACCCCCCTGATGGCGGCCCAGAGGTGGGACCCGCATCTATCTGACATTTATGACATATCCTATATCGCTATGTGCAGTGTAAATGAATAGGGAGAAGTATTGGTCACTGATTGGTCAGCGTCATACACTCCTCTCCACAACGCCCACTTGGTCAAAATGTAAAACACGCCCAGTTGTCCATTAAGAAACTTGTTAGCATAAAGCTAATATAGGTCATAGCTCCATCAAAAATGATCGTTTTTCTAAATAAAAAACACTGCTAGAATCTACATTACAGCGCTGATCACATTATGTACAAGATAGGCCACTTATAATGTGGTGACAGAGCCTCCTTAAGTTTTGCACAGTAGTTTTGAGATTCCGTCTGAAGGTAAAAAATGGCATGATCGTCAAGGGGTTAAAAACATTAGAAGTTATCCCGGTGAGGCCGTTTATAGGGAGGGAAAAAGGGGCCTTTGCAGAAGGGGCCTCCTAATATCGGCTTAGCATGCATGTAATTTATGGCCATTCCCATTCCCCGGTGGTGGGGCGCGATTGGCCGATGTAGTCGGGTGCTGCGGATAAGACATCATTACGCATTGTTGGATATAAGGAGTGGATGGGACAGAGAACACCAGCCGAGGGGAAAGAGAGGTTTTGGGTTCATGAGCATATTGAAAGGTTTTTATTTTTTTTCTATTTAGGCCCAAAAGTGCTTCTCAAATCCCTGGAAAACCCTTTTTAAATTAGCCACACATTAAAAGGCTCTGTTGATAGGGAGGGGATCCATTCACAATCTTGATCCTGCCCTGCATTTTGGAGTACAATGCACTCGCCCTGCAGCCTCATGCTTTTATATGGTACTCTATTGTGACAGCTCATTTTCTTATTACATGCATTTGTTTTAGGTTAACACAATGGCAATGAAAATCAGTCAACCAGCGCCATCTTGTGGTTGAGGAGTGTACAACTGTTTATGCATGAGTGGCAAATTCAATCCTACCACATCTGCCAGTGCAATCATTAGGATAAGTTCACACAAAAAATCTGCCTTAACTATAGTATTCAATGCAGTATCTCTCCAAGCTGTGCAGTATTTTTGTGTCATATAGTTTTGCAGTTTTTTTTTATTTAGACTTCCTTTGTCTCCTCTTCCCTTTTACCAGAATTGTTCCACTTTTAAAAGGACTGAAAATTGCTTGAAATTATATTTGAGCCTATTATTGTTGTCAGTTCTCCCTAGGTTGGCAGTTCCACCATAGGTTCACTGCCACCTACTGACCCAGTTCCACTGTCTTTCTTTTGTTATGTTTGAATAGGTCATATCTGACCACGTGTGACTACTACGTACGGGTTATGTATGGGATACATTTTAGAATTCACCACACATTCCCGCTTCGTACTCTCATTCTGTTAGACACCTCCCTTATTTCTGGTAGTACTCCCTCTAACCCTTTCACACGGGTAACTCTCCATATGGAAGTCTTTTTTTACTAGATCTGATTCGCATTTATTACCGTCGCCCTTGGTTCAGCTCAGGGATATTATTGGAGCGGCCCCTAAGGCTTTGTGTGACAGCGCTCCTTTGAGTGTCAGATGTTCTCGGACCCCTCTGACACAACTGTTGGATGACGATGGTAGTTTGATCTCCCACTCTGCTCTCATGTCTGCTTTATCTATTACCGATAGTCACTTTCTGCTCCTTGCATATGTGAAATCTGCTACTTTGTCGTGTAGCAGGTCCCACTCTTTCTATAGGGATATTATTAACTGGTTCGAAATTCTGGTCTCTCAAAGCCGTACGCCACTTAAGCCTATTTGTCTGATTTATAAGAAACTCACTATACCCATTCCATCTCGTCCTCCATGTTTTATTGGTTTATGAGAAAGGGATTTGGGTAGAAAACTCACTGATGCTGAAATCTCTAGGATTCTCATTGCCCCCCATAAAATGTCTAGATGCATTAAAATACAGGAAAATAGTTACAAAATCTTATCCCGATGGTACAGAACGCCAGATAAGACATGTTTTTTTTTCTCGTCACATTCTGATATCTGCTGGCGCTGTAAGACAGAAAGAGGTACTTTTTATCATGTTTGGTGGGAATGTGGATTGTTGGTTAAGTGGTGGGAGGAGATTTTTACACTCAGTAATGCCATCTGCAAATGCTCCATACCTATGTCTCCGGAAATTGCCCTACTTTCTATACCTGCCTCCTCGGTACAGGTTGCCTTATTTAAGTTATTAATAGTTGCGGGCCGATTGTTAATCCCACTTCATTGGCTCTCAGACTCTATTCCTACTATCGACCATTGGATTGCGAGGGTTGATCAGATTTATAGATTCGAGGAGTGGTCTCATTGAGATTCTCAATCTAGGAAAACTTTCCTTACAGTTTGGCACCCTTGGAAGATCTTTCGTAAATTTGTTTGATGATGTATTTTGTGAAATTTTTGCTTTTATAACGTGTTTCATTACTTGGATTACTGTCTGTTGAAAATGTCAATAAAAAAAAAAAAGAAAGAATTCACCACACATTTTGAGTGTCAGCCTTCATTTATGCATCTGTACTATATGGGTTTCTTGTTTTTCGGCCCTTGAGAATGATTCTGATAACAGGATCTTGTCATATTGTCCTTTTTTATAGCATGGCTTATTCTCCTCAACTACCCTACAGGTGCTCTGTTTTGGCTTGCTAAATAAAATGGTTTGTATATCAAGTGGAGTTACGAAACCGGAGTTAAAAAGAGGAGTTAAAGCCCCTGTAAGTACTCTTCTTTTCTTTTATTTTAACAATTGTTCACAGTTTTTTTGTAACTGGGATAATGGATAGCAAGATTGGAGGTTTTCTTCAGTGCAGTTTGCCATATGTATGCACGACTGGAGCAGGAGGTCCAGGGTGAATACCTCTGTGGCAGATGTGAGCATGTTGTTCACCTGCTCGCATTAGAGATCTGGAGGAGCAAAATTCAAGGGCCCAAGAAAAGGAAGGCCGATCCTGTTTCTGATATTCCAAGCAAAATTGCCAAGTTGGGTGATGATGCGAGGGTGTCTGTCTCAGAAATGGCAGCCCTAGTGGATACTGTTCTCCCTAACAGCCGGGAGAACAGCCCAGCTAGTAGTCGGCGGGATAGTAATGCAGGTAAGGCAAGACAATTGATAGTTGTAGGGGATTCTATAATCAGGAAGTCGGATAGAATAATTTGTCGCCAAGTCCACCTCAACCGAATGGTTTGCTGTCTCCCTGGTGCCAGGGCTTGGCATGTGGTGGAACGGGTGGATAAATTACTGGGAGGGGCTGGTGATGATCCAGCTGTTGTCGTCCATGTAGGTACCAACGACAGAATAAATGGAAGGTGGAGGAGCCTTAAGAATAATTTTAACCCCTTCCCGCCGCAGCCCTTTTTCAGATTTTAATTTTCATTTTTTCCTCCCCACATTCCAGAAGCCATAGCGTCTTTATTTTTCCGTCGATATAGTACTATGAGGGCTTGATTTTTGCGGGACGAGTTGTAGTTTTTCGTAGCACCATTTATTTTGCCGTATAATGTACTAGGAAACGGGAAAAAAAATATTTGTGGGGTAGGAAATGAAAAAAAACAGCGATTCCTCCATGGTTTTTCACCCGCCGTTTTTACGGAATTCACTTTTCAATTAAAACAACATGTTTTTATTCTGCGGGTCAATACGATTACGGCGATATCAAATATGTATAGTTTTTTCTATATTTTACAAGTAAAAACGTAAGTGTAAAAAAGAAAATTTATTTTGTGTCGCCAAATTCCGAGAGCCAGAACTTTTTTCTTTTTCTGTCGATTAAGCGGTATGAGGGCTTATTTTTTGCGGAATAAGCTGTAGTTTTTAATAATACCATTTTTGTGTAAATGCGATGGTTTGATCGCATTTTATTTAATTTTTTGCGGGAGATTAGGTGACCAAAAAATAGACATTCTGGCGTTTACAATTTTTTTTTTTACGGCGTTCACCGTGCGGGTTAAATAATGATATATTGTAATAGTTCAGACTTTTACGGACGCGGCGATTTCAATTATGTTTATTTATTAATTTTTTTAATATGCTCTAGGGGGAAAATGGCAAAAGGGGGGTTTTTTGAACTTTTAATTAATTTTTTTTCCTTTACACAAAAAAAAACGAACTAATTTTTACTTTTTTTATTAGTCCCCCTAGGGGACTTCAACCAGCGATCGTTAGATCGCTTGCACGATATACTGCAATACTAATGTATTGCAGTATATCGTGATTCTGACAGTCATCTATTAAGCCCTGCCAGAGGCAGGGCTTAATAGGTGTACAAAGATGGCGGACCTGGGGGCGTTCATTAAGCCCCCAGGCAGCCATAGCAACCATCGCCCCCCCGCAATGCAATCGCGGGGGGGCGATGGTTGCTATGGCTGCGATGAGCTGTTAGAGGGGGTCGCCCCCTCTTTCTGAGGATTTAAATGCTGAGGTCGGTATTGACCGCGGCATTTAACTAGTTAAACTAGCGGGATCGCGCTCGAGCACGATGCCGCTAGTTACTCTGAAGTGTCGGCTGTAACATACAGCCGACACCGTATGGAACGAGCTCACTGCATGAGCCCGCTCCATACTTCCCCTACCCGACTTTGGCGTATGGATACGTCAAACGTCGGGAAGGGGTTAAAGACCTAGGCTACAAGCTGAAGGGAAGGACCTCCAAGGTTGTATTCTCAGGAATACTGCCTGTGCCATGCGCATCACAGGAAAGACAGCGGGAGCTCAGGGAGTTAAATGCATGGCTTAAGTCTTGGTGTAGAGGAGAAGGCTTTGGGTTCCTAGAGCACTGGGCTGACTTTTCATCGGGGTACAAACTGTATTCTGCAGATGATTTGCACCTAAATGGAAGGGGTCTGCTGTGCTGGGGGGGGGGGGATACTAGCTGGGGTGGCGGAGTATTTAAACTAGGGCTGAGGAGGGAGGTCAATGTAGAAAATAAAGGGGTAGTTGAGTTAGAGAGGGGTCAGACTATATTAGTGGGGGGGGGGGAGAGATAGACTGTGGGGAGAGGACTAGACAACAGGATAAGGTGATCAGTTTGTTACAAAACAGCAATGAAACTAAAAATGCCCAAATAATGTAAAATAATGACATTCCTGAAAGTGAAAAAATTAAAGGCAAGTTAAAGTGTATGTTCACAAATTCCAGAAGTCTAGCAAGCAAAATGGGGGAGCTGGAGGCCTTGGTACTGGAAGAAAATGTAGATATAGTTGGTGTTGCTGAAACATGGCTAGACTCTTCACATGATTGGGCTGTAAATCTACAGGGTTTTACACTGTTTCGGAAAGACAGGGCGAATAGGAAAGGCGGTGGTGTATGTCTGTATGTGAGAAGTGATATGAAGGCGAGTGTGAATGAAACATAAGAGGGTGAAGATTGTGAGGAGGTTGAAACATTGTGGGTGGAATTACAAAGGGAGGTAAACACTGAAAAAATTACTTTTGGTTTAATCTATAGACCCCCCAATATAACTAAGGAGATAGAAGGACAAATATATAAACAGATGGAGCGGGCTGCACAGGCGGGTACTGTAGTGATAATGGGAGATTTTAACCCCAGCCCTTTTTCAGATTTTGATTTTAGTTTTTTCCTCCCCACATTCCAAAAGCCATAACTTTTTTATTTTTCCGTCTATATAGTACTATGAGTGCTTGATTTTTGCGGGACGAGTTGTAGTTTTTCTCAGCACCATTTATTGTGCCATATAATGTACTAGCAAACGGGCAAAAATTATTTGTGAAGTAGAAAATGAAAAAAACAGCGATTCCTCCATTGTTTTTTTGCGCGTCGTTTTTACGGAATTCACTGTGCAATTAAAACAACATGTTACCTTTATTTTGCGGGTCAATACGATTACGGCGATACCAAATATATTTAGTTTTTTATATATTTTACTACTTTTACAAGTAAAAGCCTAAGTGTAAAAAATAAAATTTATTTTGTGTCGCCAAATTCCCAGAGCCATAACTTTTTTATTTTTCCGTCGATTAAGTGGTATGAGGGCTTATTTTTTTCGGGATAAGCTGTAGTTTTTAATGATACCATTTTGGGCTACATGCAACGTTTTGATCACTTTTTATTTCATTTTTTGTGGGAGATGAGGTGACCAAAAAATAGCGATTCTGGTGTTTACATTTTTATTACAGCGTTCACCGTGCGGGTTAAATAATTATATATTGTAATAGTTCAGACTTTTACAGACGCGGCGATACCAATTATGTTTATTTTTTTTACTATGCTCTAGGGGTAAAATGGGAAAAGGGGGGTTTTTTGAACTTTTAATTTGTAATTTTTTTTTTACATAAAAAAACAACTTTATTTTACTAATTTTAACTTTTTTTTTTATTAGTCCACCTAGGGGACTTCAACCAGCGATCGTTAGATCGCTTGCACGATATACTGCAATACTAATGTATTGCAGTATATCGTGATTCTGACAGGCATCTCCGGCAGGGCTTTACAGGTGCACAAAGATGGCGGACCTGGGGGTCTCCCTCTTTCTAACGATTTAAATGCTGCGGTCGCTATTGACCGCGGCATTTAACGAGTTAGAGCAGATACCCGCATCGTATGGAGCGGGTTCACTCCGTGAGCCCGTTCCATACTTCCCCTACCCGACTTTGGCGTATGGATACATCAAACGTCGGGAAGGGGTTAATTACCGGGATATTAATTGGTCTCATGGTTCGGCTTCAACAGCAAAGGGGAGAAATTTCCTCAACCTGTCGCAGGAAAATTTTATGGGCCAGTTTGTGGAAGACCCAACTAGAGGTGAAGCTCTGTTGGAACTGGTAATTTCTAATAATGCAGAGCTTGTTGGGAATGTCAATGTTCGTGAAAACCTCGGTAACAGTGATCACAATATAGTTATATTTTACCTATACTGTAAAAAACAAACACAGGCTGGGAGGGCAAAAATACTTAATTTTAAGAAAGCCAATTTCCCCAGGATGAAGGCTGCAATTCAGGATATAGACTGGGAAGAACTAATGTCAAATAATGGAACAAATGATAAATGGGAGATTTTCAAATCTACTTTGGGTAATTATACTGCAAAATTTATTCCTATAGGTAACAAGTATAAACGACTAAAATTAAACCCCACATGGCTTACACCTTCTGTAAAAAGAGCAATACATGACAAAAAAAGGGCATTTGAAAAATACAAATCTGAGGGTACATCTGTAGCCTTTGTAAAATATAAAGAGCTTAATAAAATCTGTAAAAAGGTAATAAAATCAGCAAAAATACAAAATGAAAGGCAGGTAGCCAAGGATAGTAAAACAAATCCCAAAAAATTCTTCAAGTATATAAATGCAAAAAAGCCAAGGTCTGAACATGTAGGACCCCTAGATAATGGTAATGGGGAGTTGGTCACAGGAGATCAAGAGAAGGCAGAATTTATAAATGGGTTCTTGAGCTCTGTATATACAACAGAAGAAGGAGCAGCTGATGTAGCCGGTGCCAGTGCTGTTAATATATCAGTTGATATAATGAATTGGATGAATGTAGATATGGTCCAAGCTAAATTAAATAAAATAAACGTACACAAGGCCCAGGGACCCGATGGGTTACACCCTAGAGTTCTTAAAGAGCTTAGTTCAGTTATTTCTGTCCCCCTCTTTATAATATTCAGAGATTCTCTAGTGACTGGTATAGTGCCAAGGGACTGGTGCAGGGCAAATGTGGTGCCTATTTTCAAAAAGAGCTCTAGGTCTTCCCCGGGTAATTATAGACCAGTAAGCTTAACATCCATCGTGGGGAAAATGTTTGAGGGGCTATTGAGGGACTATATACAGGATTATGTGACAAAAAATAGTATTACATGTGACAGCCAGCACGGTTTTACTAAGGACAGAAGTTGTCAAACTAACCTGATCTGTTTTTATGAAGAGGTGAGCAGAAGTCTAGACAGAGGGGCCGCTGTGGATATTGTGTTTTTGGACTTTGCAAAGGCATTTGACACTGTCCCTCATAGACGTCTAATGGGTAAATTAAGGTCTATAGGTTTAGAAAGTATAGTTTGTAATTGGATTGAGAATTGGCTCAAGGACGGTATCCAGAGAGTTGTGGTCAATGATTCCTACTCTGAATGGTCCCCGGTTATAAGTGGAGTACCCCAGTGTTCAGTGCTGGGACCACTATTATTCAACTTATTTATTAATGATATAAAGGTTGGGATTAATAGCACTATTTCTATTTTTAGAGATCACACCAAGCTATGTAATATAGTTCAGTCTATGGAAGATGTTTGTGAATTGCAAGCGGATTTAAACCAACTAAGTGTTTGGGCGTCCACTTGGCAAATGAAGTTTAATGTAAAGTTATGCATCTGGGTACCAACAACCTGCATGCATCATATGTCCTAGGGGGAGCTACCCTGGGGGATTCACTTGTTGAGAAGGATCTGGGTGTACTTGTAAATCATAAACTAAATAACAGCATGCAATGTCAATCAGCTGCTTCAAAGGCCAGCAAGATATTGTCATGTATTAAAAGAGGCATGGACTCGCGGGACAGGGATTTGATATTGCCACTTTACAAAGCATTAGTGAGGCCTCATCTAGAATATGCAGTTCAGTTTTGGGCTCCAGTTCATAGAAAGGATGCCCTGGTGTTGGAAAAAATACAAAGAAGAGCAACGAAGCTAATAAGGGCCATGGAGAATCTAAGTTATGAGGAAAGAATAAAACAATTAAACCGATTTAGCCTTGGAAAAAAAACAACTAAGGGGGGACATGATTAATTTATATAAATATATGAATGGCACATACAAAAAATATGGTGAAATCCTGTTCCATGTAAAACCCCCTCAAAAGACAAGGGGGCACTCCCGCCGTCTGGAGAAAAAAATGTTCAAACTGCAGAGGCGACAAGGCTTCTTTACTGTGAGAACTGTGAATCTATGGAATAGTCACCGCAGGAGCTGGTCACAGCAGGGACAGTAGATGGCTTTAAAAAAGGGTTAGATAATTTCCTAGAACAAAAAAAATATTAGCTCCTATGTGTAGAAATTTTTACTTCCCCTTTCCTATCCCTTGGTTGAACTTGATGGACATGTTTCTTTTTTCAACCGTACTATGTAACACATTTTGCAGCCAAACAATAAGTGACAAACACCCCCTCCCTCTTCACGAACAAAAGCATAAAAATCCTACATTGTTATTGTAACCTACTCTCGAAGTCTGTTCTTTACTTTGACACGTCTTGATCACTACCTATAGTTGTAACCTACACTGAATGAATATTTAGTTTTGTGTATACTTTGGTATAAAATATCTAGATTTTTGGCAACAGATACTCATTGTAAAATGTACCTAAAGTTTTGGTGCTCTGTAGTCTAGATATGCATAAACCAAAAATCATTATGATGCAGGGTTTACTTAACGTGTAACGTATATACATATGAAAAACTCAGTAAATATGCATAAAAGTAGCTACTCACATCTTTCACAAATGGAATAAGAATAAAGATATTCCTAAAATATTGTGATTACTCTCTTTACAGGAGGAAGCACTTCTACAGTACAGCAGGTAATATCAACATATGTCTCAACAGGAAAGTGGTTATCAGGGTTAGACCACCAGCAAGTGCGGATTTTAGGCCTCCCTACTGTAGAAATAGAGACTCCAAAATAACTATGGAAAACACTGAGAACAAAGGAGTCATACACTATTGGGATGAAATTTGCCAATGGCATAGAAAAATAAGCTTTATTAGGACAATACAAATTACATACAATTTAAAATTAGACTGCAAAATCCAAGACCTGTATACCTCCCAAGTGGCATGAAAGAACACAAAGGAACCACCTCTTATAAATGCAGCTCCAAGAAGAAGAAGGTCTTTATAACAGATAAGCTAGGGCTCAAGCAACAAAATATAAGTTAAATATGATTAAGTATCAGTAAGGGCAAAAAAAAAGCCAAACTGTGAAATATGAATGAAATTGTATCATAAATTCATCCAGACTCATAGTAACCTTTTGAGTAAATAATTATATGCTGGACTCAGAATAATGACAACGAATAGTTTACATAAGCCCACATTAAGCAAGACAGGTCTTCCCAGCAAATAAAGCCACAAGAGGAAAGGCAAGTAGAAAAAGTATAGGGTACAACGTAAAGTACTACTAACCCATATAGTTCCTGTAGTTCAGTGACTTCCCGAGTACGGAGGGACCCCGACGCGCGTTTCGCGTGGATGGCTTTTTCAGAGGGGTATACTATCTTCGATCTAGTCTTTCTACCTTAAATACACTGTTTAATCCAGTCAGCTGGTACGGGTTGGCCAATGAAATCAACACGGCCGTGCTTGTCAGACCGAGACATCGCGAGACTCGCACACCTGCTAGCCGGGTCCCCACTACGCATGCGCGGCTCCGGAAACCGCGCACGCGCAGAGAAGCACAAACGGCAGACAGGGTTAGAGCCAGCGATGACGCGTATGACAGGCAGGGCCGGTATACAACGTTATAGGATGAAGTAAAGGTAAGTTTAAAAGACAAATTTTAATGCTACGAAGTTATATACTACAGTAATATTGTTTAGTGCAGATGTTAGAGCACACATCGATCCACGAAGGTTCTCACTGGAATTGATCATAATAAGATCAGTGTGGAAGAATCGATACAATAAATCGGGATCGCAGAAAAAGTGCTAAATGACAGGTGAACCCCAAGGTGCTGTGATAAATTAATAAATATAATACATGAAAAAGAAAAAGGTTCATCAATAGAAAAAAACAAATAAGAGATGAGAAATATATATATATAAATATAATAAGAGTGCACACAATACAATCCATGTTATAATGGCATGTTTATGTTATATTATCAGTATACAATGCTGAATTTAATCAACAGTGAAAAAAATAACGAATTCGGAGAGTCCCACTCTAAAGCGGAACACATTATGTGTTTGTTCCAACCATATCCCAGGCCGTCAAAAAAGCATAAAAAATAACATATATACAACAATAATGACAGAAGATTATAAAGTACAGTGAATTATCCCACGACGTGTAGATACTGGACACGATTTCAATCAGATCCGCATAGTGGGAATTAAAGTCCCACGAACAGTAAGACAGGTGTTCCAAAGATATCGATCTTGGACCAATGTAAATACATGAAGGTCAGAGAATGGCCAAAGTAGAAGACTAGAAGGAGAAAATATAAAAATTAATAGACATACAGTTTAAAAACACAAGCATTTAAAAAATGGTAGAGGGATTACAGAAAGGGCGCAAAACTAAGTGTCTCATTCAGACCAACAGGGGCCATTGTTCCAAGCGTGATAATCCACTTGCACTCCCTCTGAGCTAGCAATTTCTTGGCATCCCCACCTCTGATGCCACATATCACCCTATCTATACCCCAAGCTTTGAAAGATCTTGGGTCACATGCATGATAGATTTTAAAATGTCTGGGGATTGTTTTCAGCAAAGTAAGATCTTCAATTTCCCTAGCGGCGACTATGTCGCGCACATGTTCCCTAATTCTGATCCGTAGTTGTCTGGATGTCAGACCGATATATACCTTTGAACAACCACATGTGGCATAGTATATGACGTTCATTGTACTACAGGATATATAGTATCGGATCTTGAACTCTCTATTGTCAATCATAGAGGAGAAATTAGATGTACGGACCATATTTGTGCATGCCACACAATCGCCGCATGGGTAACAGCCATGTCTAGGGTTTTTAGATGCAAATAAATTGCATTCTCTTGGCACGTAGTGGCTTTTTACCAGCATATCTTTTAAATTCATGCTCCTACGTGCTGTCATTTGTGGCTTTTTTGATAATTTATCAGCCAGGGCAGGTTCAGAGTGTAAAATTGGCCAATGTTTTTCCAATGCAAATCTCATCGCCTGCCACTCATTATTGTATGTGGTGATGTATCTACTACTAGTGTCATCACTTTTTTTTAGTGGCGTTCAGTTTTGATGGATGTAGGATTGAATTACGATCCGTAACCTTTGCCCTTCTATATCCCTTCTTTATGCTTCTATGGCTATATCCCCTATCTCGGAATCTCTCCTCCAGGTCTCTTGATTGTCTCTCAAAATTTCCGTTTAATGAGCAAATACGCCTCATTCTTAGGAACTGACCAATAGGGACGGCCCCAATCGTGGACTGGCTGTGGGCAGATGTAGCATGGAGTTAACGGATGTCTTTTTCCGAAACACATCGGTCTGAAGACATCCTATACTGTCCACCTCAATGCTGATATCCAAAAACTCCACCTGATGTTTATCAAAAACATAGGTCAGTTTTATATTCAAATCATTGGTGTTAAGACCTAGCATGAAATGTGCAAGTTCAGTCTCCGTCCCTTGCCAAATGAAAAGGACATCATCTATGTATCGCATCCAGCACTGCACATGGTCAGCGGCGTGCGCACCGTCACCAAGGAAAACCTGCCTCTCCCAGAGGCCGAGAAACAGGTTCGCATATGACGGTGCACACGCCGCACCCATGGCAGTGCCCCGCTTCTGTAAATAAAAGGCGTCCTTAAAAACAAAGAAATTGTGCGTAAGAATATATTCAAGTAGCTCCACAACCAGTTCACAGGTAGGGCCGTCCCAATTGCTCATCCCCAAGAAGAGGCGTACAGCGGTAATCCCATCATCATGTCGGATGCTGGTATACAGCTTATCTGTTATAAAGACCTTCTTCTTCTTGGAGCTGCATTTATAAGAGGTGGTTCCTTTGTGTTCTTTCATGCCACTTGGGAGGTATACAGGTCTTGGATTTTGCAGTCTAATTTTTAATTTGTATGTAATTTGTATTGTCCTAATAAAGCTTATTTTTCTATGCCATTGGCAAATTTCATCCCAATAGTGTATGACTCCTTTGTTCTCAGTACAGCAGGTAAGCCAACTGTGGATTCCCTGACTCAGCAGACCACAGTCTATAGTCGGCATCACATTCACAGATTATAGGTCCGCTCATCGACTCATGGAAACACAGTTGTCTAAAGGGGGTTTTACACTGGGCAATTATCAGACGGACATGCACTCATAGAACGCTCGTTGCCGATAATTGTCCTGTGTAAACAGGGGAATGATCAGCAGATGAAGGAGCAAACGCTCGATGTGCTGATCGTATTGTTTTAAAAACCTGAACTATTATTGTTGTCTGCAGCACATCTCCCTGTGTAAACAGGGATACGCGCTGCCAACATGGTAAGAATGGTAAGAATGTATGGGGAGGAGCGATCGTAGTAACGACCGCTCGTCCCCATCCATAGCTCTGTGTGACAGGAGCAAGCGAGTGCCGATCAACGATGCCTCGTTGATCAGCGCTCATTGCAGAGGCCAAAATTGGCCGGTGTAATGGCCTTTTTACACCGGCCAATAAAGCGAGTGCTGATCAACGAGACAGCTCATTGATCGCCAGTCGTTTGCTCCTGTCAGACAGAGCTATGGATGGGGACGAGCGGTCGTTACTCCGATCGCTCGTCCTCATACATTATCATCATGTTGGCAGCACGTATCCCTGTTTACACAGAGAGATGTTCTGCCGACAACGAGATAGATATGATAGATATTATATATATATATATATATATATATATATATATATTTATTATATATATAATTTTTTTTAAATGATACGACCAGTAGATGTTAGAGCACTTGCTTGTTCATCTGCCGATCATTCCACTGTTTACACTGGGCAATCATCGGCAAAGAGCGTTATATGAATGCTCGTCTGCCCAATAATCGGGCACTGTAAAACCCCCTTAACAGGTTCCTGACCGCTGGCCGTATTTATACGGCCAGCGGTCAGGGTCTCTGAAGTCCGCCGTATAGACTATTTACGGCGCCACTTCAGAGACTGTGCACGCGCGATCGCGTGCACACAGCTCTATGCCCTGGCTGTTGCTAACAGCCATGGGCACTGGGCAGAATGTCAGGGGCCAATCTTTTGGCCCCTGAACATGTGATCGCTGTGACAACCAATCACAGCGATCACATGCATTTCTGCATAGAAAAAAGTGTGCACGCGATCGCGTGCACACAGCCCTGTGCCCACGCTGTTACCAACAGCTCTGGGCACTGGGCAGAGTATCAGGGACCAATCTGATGGTCCCTGAACATGTGGTCGCTGTGAAAACCTATCACAGCGACCACATTTGTTTTATTTTGACTTTTCTGGCAGTAAATCTCCTGCCTCTTTTCTTCTCCTCAAACATTGTTTCAGTTTGAGGAGAAGAAGAGACTCGGGAGAATTGCTGCCAGAAGATTACAGTTACAAAAAAATACAGTTACACTATAAAACATTCTCTGTATAGATAGATTTCTATCTATCTATACAATCTATCAATCCATCTATCTTTTTTTCTATCTATCTACCTTTCTGTCTTTTATTCTATTAGAATAGGCAGGTAGGGAGTATATAATTATATATATATCCACATATATATAATATATATAGCAATAGCGGTTTATTTTTTTGTTAGCGGTAGTGTAGATATATATAGCAGTTAGTTTGTGTGTTTTATAAAAATAAAAAGAATTTGTTTAGTTAGTGTTAGTTACGTTATGGCGAGGAAGTTGTTTAGCGCCGAGGAGGCATACGCCATGCTGTGGTCTGAGTCGGAGACCGCATCAGAGATGGCGTCCGAGATGGAACCTGTTTTAGGTAGTGACGATGACAGCGTCACTTCAGGTTCATCTTCAGGGGACATTGTCCCTGATGCAGTTGAAACTGCAGAACATGAAAGCGCAGGGCCAAGTAGCGCTGTAGCACGGGACAGCCTGGTCCCTTCAGTCCAGGCTCTTGTATGGGCACCTGCCCCATCTTTTGGGCCTAGAATCCACGGATTTACTGCCACTCCTGGCATAACCGTGGACAATACAAATTTTGTCCAAATGGATTACTTCCATTTATTTATAACGGACGACATCCTAAATCAGATTGTCCACGAAACAAATTTAAATGCCACTCAATATATAAGGCAGAAACCTTCATCCACCCATGCCAGAGATTGGACGCCCACCAATTTGCAGGAATTAAAAAAAAATTTGGGGCTCACCCTAAATATGGGTATTGTCAAAAAGCCCTCCATTAGGTCTTACTGGTCAACAAGACCCGCCCAAGCCACCCCAGTATATTCTGCAGTAATGCCTAGGTCTCGTTATGAGACAATAATGAGGTTCCTCCACTTCAATGACAACGCACAGGCCCCCCCAAGTACCGATGCAAACCGGGATCGGTTGTTCAAAATAAGACCGCTAATAAATTCCCTGAATAATTTATTTCTGCAACTCTACACCCCTGAGCAGAATGTAAGTGTGGACGAATCCCTCCTCAACTTTCATGGCAGACTTAGCTTTCGCCAATATCTACCTTCAAAAAGGGCAAGATATGGCGTTAAGCTCTACAAATTGTGTGAAAGCGGGTCAGGATATACCACCGCCTTCAGGATTTATGAAGGGCGGGACCGCACAATAAATGTTCCTGGATGCCCCCCTGATCTTTCCACCAGCAGTAAGATCGTGTGGGAGATAATGCAGCCTCTGCTTCACAAGGGGTACCACCTGTACTGTGATAATTTTTATTCAAGTGTGCCCCTGTTTAGGCATTTGCATGCTGCAAGGACTGGGGCATGTGGTACCATGCGCAAAAACCGAATTGGTTTTCCACAGCAATTAGTGGGGAAGCGCATGTTAAAGGGGGACTCCTGTGCTTATGCATCTGAAGAATTGCTGGCGGTCAAGTTCAGGGATCGCAAAGATGTGTATGTGCTAAGCACGATTCATACCGCAGGAACAGTGGCAGTGAGGGAAAGAGGGGCAACATCGGACAAGCACAAACCAGTGAGCGTGTCCGAATATAACAAGTACATGGGGGGGGTGGATTTAAGCGACCAGGTTTTACAGCCCTATTTAGTAAAACGCAAAACTAAAACCTGGTACAAAAAGGTGGCCATTTATTTGTTACAGGTGGCCATCCACAACTCATTTGTGCTCTACAAAAAAAACAGAGGCAGAGACACATACCTGGATTTCCAGGAAAAAAGTATTGAAGGCCTCATTTTTGATGTTCAGGACACCAGAGAATGCCCCCAGTCTGAGGATGTCACGCGACTGACTGAAAGACACTTCATCAGTCGGATTCCCCCAACAGCAACCAGAAGCAACCCCCAGAAAAGGTGCCTCGTCTGCAGAAAAGACGGGCACCGCAAAGATTCCCGATATTTCTGTCCCTCATGTCCCTCGCAAAGAGGCCTGTGCATTGAGCCATGTTTTAAAAAATACCACACTGTTCTGCATTATTAGATTTTAGTTAATTCGTTGAAAATATATTTGCCCTACATTACGTTTTTATTTTTCCCCTGATTTTACTCCAAGGATGAGGGAGGGAATGGGTGGGGGGGTGGATGTCATGTTTGCATATTTTCTAAAGTTCATCTGCTGGATAGCTCCATTTGCATAAACCTGCAATTTCTTATTTTAGAAAACCCCAAAAAATAAATTCCCATTATACCCCTAGATGAATATTTTGGGATTTCTGCTTCAAGAGCAGATATTTTGGAAGTGTTATAGAAACTCTGTTGAGTTTTGTAAAACCAGCTTTGAAAAAAAGCGATTTGTGAAATAAGCTTCTTCTATCGTCCGCCCTCCTACTTCTCTATGTGATAAATAAGACACACATATTTGGTATCCCCATGCTCAGGAGAAGTGGAAGAATGTGAAAGGAGATGAATTTTGGCCGTGGTCTATGCCGTGTGTGAAAAATGCTGGTATAAACTGACGCATTTGCTAAAAAATTGCTAATTTTATTTTGATCCATCTTATTCAAGAAACTTTCAGAAGAAAACTGGACTGTCTAAAAATATGATAAACCCCTTGAAGAAAACCTTGTGGGGTCTACTTGTGTGAATGAAGTAATTTATGGGGTGATTCTAATCTTTCAGCAGCATTACGCCCCCCAGAAAACAGTACGCTGCTATAAAGTCAAGTGCAGAATTCCTGGACCGAAAAGGCCAAAAAGCCTCCTTTTATGCCAAGCCCTGGCACATGCCCGTGAATAAAGCACACATATTTTGTATCCCCATGCACAGGTGAAGTGGAAGAATGTGAAATGCGATGAATTTTGTCCGTGGTCCATTTTGTGTGTGAAAAAGCTAGCATAAACCGACGCATTTGTTAAAAAAAAAGGTAATTTTATTTTGTTCCATCTTATTCAAGAAACTTTCAGAAGAAAACTGGACTGTCTAAAAATATGATAAACCCCTTGAAGGAAACCTTGTGGGGTCTACTTGTGTGAATGAAGTCATTTATGGGGTGTTTCTAATGTTTCAGCAGCATTAAAGGGAACCTGTCACCAGCATTTCACCTATTGAACTTTACATATCCCTCACTGGCCGCTGCTATCAAAAGTTCATTGCCGTTATCCCCTCTCCTAAACTCCTTCTCTAACTGTAAATTACGGTCTGCCAACATTTTGCGCCTTTTATCGTAATAATCCGGTGTCACTTTATGCGCACACCCCAGAAGAGGATATCAACAAACGTGGGATTTTGTGTGCTGGGGGAAGGCGAGGAGTTGTCAATCAAAAGTAAGGAGGCGAGGAAAACTCAGAAAGACTTGAGGAATGAAGATATTACTTTTTCAAATGAAAATTTGACTCTTTTCAAATTAAGATCTGACTCTTTTCTGCTCATTAGCATACTGTGTGGGACCACTAAAAAGCTGAATACTAAAGCTACAGAGCCGACTAAGAAGACAATTATAGGTTATATAGAAATGATTTTTCACCCACTACCACCAGGTAGTGCTGGTTTAATAGGTGAAATGCTGGTGACAGGTTCCCTTTAAGCCCCCCAGAAAACAGTATGCTGCTATAAAATCAAATGCAGAATTCCTGGACCAAAAGCCTCCTTTTATGCCAAGCCCTGGCACATGCCCGCACAGTGTATAAGGCACACATATTTGGTATCCCCATGCACGGGAGAAGTGGAAGAATGTGAAAGGAGATTAATTTTGTCCGTGGTCCATACTGTGTGTGAAAAATGCTAGCCTAAACTGACGCAATTGCTAAATTCTTGAATTTTTTTCCAATTTTGCCCACTTTAGAGAAAAAAATTTAAATTATATATACTGACAAATGCCACTAAAACAAAGCCCTATCTGTCCTTTAAAAAGAGTGTAAAATTCAAAGATGAACTTTATTCACCTGCAGAGTTATAGTCATCTAAAGAAGCGCATAGCAAAATTGTGAAATTTGCTCTGGTCATTTAGCTGTAAAACAGCCTAGTCCTTAACCGGTTAATAGGGCCTTTAAAGGCTAATGTACACACCTGTACTGCAGATCTGTGTTGTAAAATCGGCTGCTTGTTTAGCCATTCAGGAAATCAGACAGAACATCTAAATCTTATGAGATAGTAGGACAAATCTCTCTCTTGGCAAAATACTTCTATTGTTCTTGGGTATAATCCATAGAGTATTCCCAGACAATTTAATAAAACATCAGATTATGACTTGAAAGGAAATAATGAAAATAAACTTTAAGCCAGTCCCTTATATCAAGGGGATCACAGAATATATCACTTCTTGCTACAAGTCCATTTCTCAGAACGCTTAGTAGTGTATATAAAACCAGATATTACTGTGCTGTGAACAGGTATTTGTCCCTTGCATATGACACCAAACTGGTTCTGATCTTTAATTAAAATGTATGTTTAAGGCCTCATTTACACGAGCGTGTGCGTTTTGCGCGCGCAAAAAACGCAGCGTTTTGCGTGCGCAAAAGGCACTTGACAGCTCCGTGTGTCATCCGTGTATGATGCACGGCTGCATGATTTTCGCGCAGCCGCCATCATAGAGATGAGGCTAGTCGACGTCAGTCACTGTCCATGGTGCTGAAAGAGTTAACTGATCGGCAGTAACTCTTTCAGCACCCTCGACAGTGCATTCCGATCACCATATCGAGTAACCTGTTTAAAAAAAAAAGAGGTTCGTACTTACCGAGAACTTCCCGGCCGTTGCCTTGGTGACGCGTCCTTGGTGACGCGCCTCTCTTGACATCTGGCCCCACCTCCCTGGATGACGCGGCAGTCCATGTGACCACTGCAGCCTGTGCTTGGCTTGTGATTGCAGCAGCTGTCACTTGGACTGAATTGTCATCCCTGGAGGTCAGACTGGAGGAAGAAGCCGGGAGTTATCGGTAAGTCAGAACTTTTTTTTTTTTTACACGTTCACGTATATTGGGATCGGAAGTCACTGTCCAGGGTGCTGAACCAGTTTAAACTCTTTCAGCACCCTGCACAGTGACTGTCTCCTGCCGGGTTCGGTCAAAACGAGTTCGGCCGAACCCGGTAAAGTTCGGTTCGCTCATGTCTAAGACACTCCGTTCGGATGTTTGTAAACAGAAAAGCACGTGGTGCTTTTCTGTTTACATTCAGTTTGACAGCTCTTGCGCGAATCACGCAGTTCGCACGGGAGTGCTTCCGTGCGACCTTCGTGGTTTTCACGCACCCATTGACTTCAATGGGTGCGTGATGTGCGAAAAACGCACGATTATAGAACATGTCGTGAGTTTTACGCAACGCATTCACGCATCGTCTGCACTGCCCCATAGAGTAATATAGGTGCGTACGACACGCGTGAAAAGCACGTGCGTCGCACGCGCGTATATTACGCTCGTGTAAATGAGGCCTAAAAGTCTGTACAATGTACCCCCTAAATTGTAAAATGCTGCGGAATATGTTGGCGCTATATAAATAAAGATTATTATTATTAAAAGGATTCTCTAGAATCCACTTTATATGATGGCAATAGTGCAGGAACCCCATCAATCCAGAAGACAGGGGTCAGTCTTTATTAAAAAGTCTATGGGAGATATGGAAACAGCTATGGGCCCTTCTACACGGGACAATTATCGGGCAAACGAGCGTTCACAGAACGCTCATTCCCAAAAATTGCCGTGTAAACAGGGGAAGGATCAGCCGATGAACAAGCAAACGCTCCTTCATCGCCTGATTCTATTGCTTTAAACGCCAAAAATATTACCGTTGTCGGCAGCCCATGTCCCTGTGTAAACAGGGAGACGCGCTGCCGACATGATAGAAATGTATGGGGATGAGCGATCAGAGTAACGACCGCTCATCTCCATACATAACCAATGATTGCTCGTCCTCGTCGGGCTGTGTAAGACCATCTTAATGGTTTCCATAACCAGTGGACACGTCATTTGTCAGAAAACTCCTTTAAGCAGTTTCGGCGCCTTGATGTAATAGTAAATAGAGTAGTAGGACTTACTATTACATTAACCCCTTCCCTCTTTAGCCACTTTTGACCTTCCTGACAGAGCCTCATTTTTCAAATCTGACATGTGTCACTTTATGTGGTATTAACTCCGGAATGCTTTCACCTATCCAAGCGATTCTGAGATTGTTTTCTCGTGACACATTGGACTTTATGTTACTGGCAAAATTTGCTCGATATGTTCAGTATTTAATTGTGAAAAACACCAAAAATTAGCGAAAAATTGCAAAAATTTGCATTTTTCTCAATTTAAATGTATCTGCTTGTAAGACAGGCAGTTATACCACACAAAATTGTTGCTAATTAACATCACCCATATGTCTACTTTAGATTGGCATCGTTTTTTGAACATCCTTTTATTTTTCTATGACCTCACAAGGCTTAGAACTTTAGCAGCAATTTCTCACATTTTCAAGAAAATTTCAAAAGGCTATTTTTACAGGGGCCAGTTCAGTTGTGAAGTGGTTTTGAGGGCCTTATATATTAGAAACCCCCAAAAAGTCACCCCATTTTAAAAACTTCACCCCTCAAAGTATTCAAAACAGCATTTAGAAAATGTCTTAACCCTTTACACATTTCACAGGAATTAAAGCAAAGTAGAGGTGAAATTTACAAATGTCATATTTTTCTGCAGAAATAAATTTTTAATACAATTTTTTTTATAACACGGAAGGTTTTACCAGAAAAAGGCAACTCAATATTTGTTGCCCAGTTTCTGCAGTTTTAGGAAATATCCCACATGTGGCCGTAGCGTGCTACTGGAACGAAGCACCGGCCTCAGAAGCAAAGGAGCACCTAGTGGATTTTGGGGCCTTATTTTTGTTAGAATATATTTTAGGCACCATGTCAGGTTTGAAGGGCTCTTGCGGTGCCAAAACAGTCAAAATCCCCCAAAAGTGACCCCATATGGGAAACTACACACCTCAAGGAAATTATCTAGGGGTGTAGTGAGCATTTTGACCGCACAGGTTTTTTACAAAAATTATTGGAATTAGGCCGTGAAAATTAAAATCAACATTTCTTCAAAGAAAATGTAGGTTTAGCGATTTTTTTTCTCATTTCCACAAGGACTAAAAGAGAAAAAGCACCGCAAAATTTGTAAAGCAATTTCTCCCGAGTAAAACAATACCTCACATGTGGTAATAAACGGTTGTTTGGAGACACGGCGTGGCTGAGAAGGGAAAGAGCGCTATTTGGCTTTTGGAGTTCACATTTAGCAGGAATGGTTTGCGGAGGCCATGTCACATTTACAAAGCCCCGGAGGTGACAAAACAGTGGAAACCCCCAACAAGTGACCCCATTTTGGAAACTATACCCCTTGAGGAAATTATCTAGGGGTATAGTGAGCATTTTGACCCCACAGGTTTTTTGCAGAAATTTTTGCAAGTAGGCTGTGAAAATGAAAATCTACATTTTTTCAAATAAAATGTAGGTTTAGCTAATTTTTTTTCATTTCCACAAGGACTAAAGGAGAAAAAGCACCATAAAATTTGTAAAGAAATTTCTCCCGAGTAAAACACTACCCCACATGTGGTAATAAACGGCTGTTTGGAGACACGGCGTGGCTGAGAAGGAAAAGAGCGCTATTTGGCTTTTGGAGTTCACATTTAGCAGGAATGGTTTGCGGAGGCCAGGTCACATTTACAAAGCCCCTGAGGGGATAAAACAGTGGAAACCCCCCACAAGTGACCCCATTTTGGAGACTACACCCATTGAGGAAATTATCTAGGGGTATAGTGAGCGATTTGACCCCACAGTTTTTTTGCAGAAATTATTGGAAGTAGGCCCTGAAAATAATAATCTACATTTTTTCAAAAAAAATCTAGGTTTAGCTAATTTTTTCTCATTTCCAGAAGGACTGAAGGAGAAAAAGCACCACAAAATTTGTAAAGCAATTTCTCCCGAGTAAAACAATACCCCACATGTGGTAATAAACTGCTGTTTGGACACACGGCAGGGCTTAGAAGGGAAAGAGCACTATTTGGCTTTTTGAGATCACATTTAGCAGGAATGATTTGCGGAGGCCAGGTCACATTTGCAAAGCCCCTGAGGGGACAAAACAATGAAAACGCCCAAAAAGGGACTCCATTTAGGAAACTACACCTCTTGAGGAATTCATCTAGGGGTGTAGTGAGCATTTTGACCCCACAGAGGTTTCATAGAATTTATTAGAATTAGGCAGTGAAAATAAAAACAGTCCTTTTTCTTCAATAAGACGTAGCTTTAGCGCAAATTTTTTCATTTTCTCAACAAATAAAGGAAAAAAAGAACCCAACATTTGTAAAGCAATTTCTCCCGAGTACGGCAATACCCGATATGTGGTCATAAACTGCTGTTTGGGCAAACGGCAGGGCTCAGAAGGGAAGGACCGCCATTTGGAGTGCAGATGTTGCTGGATTGGTTTCTGGGCGCCTGTGGGCCCAAAACAGTGGAAACCCCCCAGAAGTGACCCCATTTTGGAAACTACACCCCTCAATGCATTTACCAAGGGGTGTAGTAAGCATTTTAACCCTGCAGGTGTTTTGTAGAAATTAGTGTTCACTCGATGTTGCAGAGTGAAAATGGGATTTTTTTCCATAGATATGCCAATATGTGGTGCCCGGCTTGTGCCACCATAACAAGACAGTTCTCTAATTATTATGCAGTGTTTCCCGGTTTTAGAAACACCCTACATGTGGCCCTAATCTTTTGTCTGGACATATGACAGGGCTCAGAAGTGAAGAGTACCATGCGGAGTGGAGGCCTAATTTGGCGATTTACAAAGTATTGGTTCACAACTGCAGAGGCTCAGATGTGAAATAATAAAAAGAAACCCCTGATAAGTGACCCCCACTATGGAAACTGCACCCCTCAAGGCATTTATTAAGGGGTGTAGTGAGCATTTTCACCCCACAGGTCTTTTCCATAAATGAATGCGCTGCGGATGGTGCAAATTAAAAATTTATATTTTTCCCTAGATATGCCATTCAGTGGCAAATATGTCATGCCCAGCTTATGAAGCTGGAGACACACACCCCAAAAATTGTTAAAAGGGTTCTCCCGGGTATGACGATGCCATATATGTTGAAGGAAACTGCTGTTTGGGGACGCTGTAGGGTTCAGAGCCGAGGGAGCACCATTTGGCTTTTGGAGAGCGGATTTTGCTTGGTACTATATTTGTTTGAGTATTGCTGGTGTTTTATAATGTGGGGGTACATGTAAGCGGGGCGGAGTATATAAGGGGCATAGTCAGGTGGTATAAAAAAATAAAATAATCCATAGATGTGTGTTACGCTGTGAAGCAATCCTTTCCGCACAGGCCGGTGTCGCACTGATAAATGGTGTCCTTTCTTATGCCCCTTTTGGTCCACACTCCGCACCTTTTGTAGTTTGGGGAATTTTGCTGGGAAAGTGTTGTCCTGGTATAATACGGGCACCGTCGCTTCCAGCGGATATGTTTGGGCTCTCCCCTTCCTGGTTCCCTAATTTTAGGTCCTTGATAAATCGCCTCTTGAAACAGAAGAAATGTTCCCCTCGGGCACAACTGCATATTTTTTTATTTCCGGACTTATTGGAGCCATAACTTATTTTTTTTTTCATAGACGTAGCGGTATGAGGGCTGGTTTGTTGCGGGACGAGCTGTAGTTATTATTGGTACCATTTTGGGGTACATGTGACTTTTTGATCACCTTTTATCCTATTTTTTGGGATGCCAGGTAAACAAAAAAACGCAATTCTGGCACAGCTTTTTTCGTTTTTTTTATACAGCGTTCACCATGCGTTATAAATTACATGTTAACTTTATTCTGCGGGTCCGTACGATTCTGGCGATACCTAATTTATAGCACATTTTTATGTTTTACAACTTTTTGCTCAATAAAATTACTTTTGTAAAAAGAATGTATTTTTTCTGTCGCCAAGTTGTGAGAACCATAACTTTTTAATTTTTTTGTCGACGGAGGTGTATGAGGGCTTGTTTTTTGCGGGACGAGCTATAGTTTTTATAGGTACCATTTTTGGATACGTGCAACTTTTTGATCACTTTTTATTCTAATATTTGTAGGGCAAAGTGACCAAAAAACAGAAACTCTGGTAAAGTTTTTTCCGGTTTTTTTTTACGCTGTTCACCGCGTGCAATAAATAATATAAAATTTTGATACCTCAGGTCGTTACGGTCGTGGCGATACCAAATACATATGGTTTATTATTATTTTTCAATAATAAAGGACTTGATAAGAGTAAAAGGGGGATTGTGTTTTATTTGATTACTTGAAACTTTTATTGTTTTCAAACTTTTATTTTTTGCACTTTTTTTTACACTTTTCTTCAAGTCCCACTAGGGGACTTGAAGGTCCAACGGTCAGATTTTTTTTTTTTCTAATACATTGCACTACCTATGTAGTGCAATGTATTAGATCTGTCAGTCATTCACTGACAGCAAGCCGATTAGGCTTCGCCTCCCGGCGGGGCCTAAATCGGCTTCCGTAATGGCAGAGCAGGAGACCATTGTGTCTCCTGTTGCCATAACAGCAGTCGCCAGTCCCGATTGCCTCTCAGAGCTGGCGATCTGCTAGTAACCGCTACGATGCAGCAATCGCTTTCGATTGCTGCATCGAAGGGGTTAATGGCAGGGATCGGAGCTAGCTCCGGTTCCTGCCGTTACAGGTGGATGTCAGCTGTACAGTACAGCTGACTTCCACCGCTGATGACGCCGGATCAACTCCTGACCCGGCGCCATCTTGCCGGCAGCTACGGAAGCCGATCAGGCTCCGCCGCCGGGCGGATCTTGACCGGCTTCGGTGCTAGGCAGACCAGGAGGCCAGTATTAGGCCTCCGGTTGCCATTGCAGCCACCGGAACCCTGGCAATTTCATTGCTGGGGCTCCGATGAGCTGCGAACACCTTAAGTGCAGCGATCGCGTTTGAGTGCTGCACTTAAGGGGTTAATGGCGGGGATCGAAGCTAATTTCGGTCCCCGCCGTTACAGTCGGATGTCAGCTGTAAGATACAGCTGAGATCCGACGATGATGGCACCGACTCAGCTTCTGAGCCGGTGCCAAACATTTGACGTAAATGTACGGCATTTTGCGGGAAGTCAATGCTTTCCATGACGTACATTTACGTCAAATGTCGGGAAGGGGTTAAGTTGCTTGTATGACCAGTAGGATCAAGCGATCACCCGAAATAGTCTTGCTGTAATATGCAGATGCATTTCCTCAATGTCTGCCGGGTTAAAAGAAACCCTTCCTGGCAGCGAACCCCTCAGATATGATCGCAGCACTTTGATGAACAGGATTTCCAGGGCTGGAGTCACTAAAACAACAGCCTGGGACCTGACAAAGGCCCCTAGGGATGTCTTGTAAAGATCTAATGCCTATAGTCATCTTTAACCATAAAGACAACATTTTTCATCATACCCACAAAAAACTATGTAAAAAAAGCCAAACAGAAAATACACCAAAATCCCTTACGTAACTGGATCTTAAGCGAATTCCTATTTCTCTTTACCCTTTTACACTTGCCCAAGAAATTTGGGCAGAGTGAGGATAGTTTTAGGGGCTGGACACCACAAAGATGCTGCACATAACAGAACAGTCACGGGGAGACTACTAGAATTCTCCTGCACTACATTATGGATATAGCACAAGAACACAATGCCGACATATTACCAGTTGATGCAGGTATTTTATTTTGGAATGAAGAAAGCGATGTCCTACAATACATCTCTGTGCTATTATCTTTACAGTGTGGCAGATACCGTGTTTCCCCGATAGTAAGACACCCCCGATTGTAAGACGTATCGGGGGTTTCAGGGGGGTCGGCTAATATAAGCCGTACCCCGAAAGTAAGACATATGTCTTACTTTCGGGGAAACACGGGGGTATTGCCGCCTCCTGCCCACTTCCACTCCCACTTAACGCCGAAGGACGGATATATCCGTCCTCAGCAGCTGCTAGTTCGCGCAGGAGGACGGATATATCCGTCCTGTGATCGCGCGGGTACTGAGACTGTACCCACGCGATCAGCGGCAGGAGCACGGCTGTTATACACAGCCTGGCTCCTGCTGCAACTGCCGGAATCGAAGCGCGCGCCGATTCCGGCAGTTTAACCCATTAAATGCCGCTGTCAATAGTGACAGCGGCATTTAATGTGTTTGACAGAGGGGGGAGCTCCCTCTGTCACCCGATCGGCGCCCCCGCAAACAAATCGCGGGTCGCCGTCGGGTTTCCATGACAGCCGGGGGTCTAACAAAGACCCCCAGGTCTGCCTTCAGCATCTGCCTGTTAGGCGATGCCGGAGGCATGACCTAATAGGTTGCCTGTCAGTTTTACACTGACAGGCAATAATGCTTCGGTATACTAAGTATACCAAAGCATTATATATGCGATCGGCACATCGCATAGTGAAGTCCCCTGGTGGGACTAAAAAAAAAAAATGTAAAACAGTTAAATAAAGTTTGTGAAAAAAAAAATAAAAAAAAAAAAAAATATTTTTTTGCCAATGTAAGACATACCCCGAAAGTAAGACATAGTGGGGCTTTTGGGGATAAAAAGAAAGTAAGACACTGTCTTACTTTCGGGGAAACACGGTATGACAAGAAAATATAAATAAATAGCATGGGAAATAATGGGAAAGTAAATATATAGGGTAAGAGACACTGAAGGTGGTTACGCATTAGTTTTTCATTTGAGCGCTGCCGATTTTTGTGGTCTTCTTGAGGTGGTGATAATTTGGAAGAATCTTCATTAGGAAGTCCAGCTGCAAGGTTTGTGGCTGTATTATCAAGAAATAAGAAAAACAATTGTCAACTGATAAAAAGTGATCAAAGTCTCTTGTACCCCAAAATGGTACCAGTAAAAAAAAAAAAACTACATCTCACCCCGCAAAAAATAAGCCCTCATACGGCTCAACCGTCAAAGAAGAAAAAAAGTTACGGCTCTCAGAATATGGCGACAAAACTCAAATTTTATTTATTAACAATAAGTTTCTTCCTTGTAAAAGAAGGAAACAAAAAAAAACAAAAAAAAAAAAAAACAAACACATACAATTTGGTATCGCTGTAATCGTAATGACGCGAAAAATATAGTTCATATGCCATTTTTACCGCACGGTGAACGGCGTAAAAATGTAACCCCCCAAAAGATTGAGCAATCACTGTTACTTTCCTATACCACCCCACAAAGAATTTTTCTCTAGTTTCTCACTACATTATACGGTACAATAAATGAAGAAGTGAAAATCTACAGGTCCTGCAAAAAACAAGCTCTCATATGGCAATATCAACTAAAAAATAAAAATTATAGCTTTTGGGTGGTGGGAAGGAAAAAACGAAAGTGAAAATCCGAAAAATGGCTGCGGCGGGAAGGAGTTAAAACATCATAGTTCTGTTATATTTCAGTAAACGATAAAAGAGAATTATGCACAAATATCTTCTTCAGTTATAAAATCCAATGTCCCTGCCAAAATGTACTATTGTCCAGGGTATGTAATTGGGGAGACGTGGGATTTTCCCACAATGGGGTATCCTGAATTAAATCCCAAAACTGATGTAGTACTCTGGTTTCCTTCCAGGCCTGGTTAGCTAATATACGTATAGGAAGAAATCCCCGAGATGAGAACGCTGGCTGTTACGGGACCAGCCAATGACTGTGTTTTTATGCGTTAGGCCGAATTCATACGACCGTGGTATACGTCTGTGGGACGGCCGTTAAAACAACCGTCACACGGACGCATGTATTTCAATGGGGCTGTTCACATGGCCGTTGTTTCAACATAGAACATGTCCTGTTTTGTTCCGTTTTCACGGATCCCTCGATGGACTCAAGTCTATGGGAATCTGTGAAAACGGGACCCGCATGGGGCAACTCGGATGTGAGGAAAGTCCGTTTTTCACATCCGAGTTTCCCCACGTTCGTTTGAATTTGGCCTAATAGAGTTTTGTCCCTTGGTAACCGTGGCAAAAAAAATAAAAAATTCCTGCAGTACTGCCGCCCCATTCCTGCAGTGTGTGCAGGTTTCATTAAATAGACAACATACACATATAGGGAGATCTATACCAACCTGGGGACGCTCCGTCTGTACTCTACGTAGACAATCAGATCCATAGATCACGGTGTTCTCGGGGATAACCTCGCAGGTGTCCACCTGGCAGCAGGCACCAATTATGCAGCCGCTGGTTAGTATGACATTTCTACCCACATAAGCTAATAAAGGAAAAGCAGACGGCTTAAGAAAACTGATCGTGTCACAAAATATATTCACACTTTTACTAGGACAACATCACCACTTTGCATTCCAAATGAAGTAACACGTTTACATGTGGGAGCTTCACAAGGAATATTTTTAGGTTTAAAGTGAAAAAGTTTATAAAAAATAATTGAAATCTTACTAATAAAAAACTGGCTCGTCCACCATTAGACATTGATAGCATACTGCTATTCTATAAATATCTAATCAATGGGATTCCGACTACTGGCACCCCCACCGAGTAGATGTTGTCAATTAAAGAGACACGTCTGGTGGTGGATTCCATTTAAAGGAAAAAGTCACTTAAAAGGTGAGACCACAGTTTAGGGACTTTTACAGCTTACCTTTGGATTCAATAACATTATTATCCCCCATCTTCATTGCTTGAGAATCTAAATATTGGCATTAAGGTCTTTTACGTGTATTCTCAGGGTGAAGAAAAGGAAAAAGCTAGAGAAATATTAACAACGCTAGGTACAGAACCATTGGAAGATGAATTACCAGGGACACTAGGTTGAGGGCACATTATTATACCTGATCACTGGTTTTTACATCACTACGTTCCCGTTGCGAAAACCTTCATAGGAAGAAATGATCTGTAAAGCCCAAACACAAACCAGTGACCTAAACTGAGCAGCAACTCCTGGGTATAAAGTGTTAAATCCATCTGGTGTGTAAGGGTCCCGACATGGGCCGTGTAAACGAGCGCTGATCAAGGAGACAACTCGATGATCGGCGCTCGTTTGCTCCCTTCACAAGAAGCTAGTATGGGGACGAGAACTCGTTACTCCGATCGCTCGTCCCCATACATTTCTATCGTGTCGGCATTTGCTCATTCATCAGCTGATCATGGTCTGGTTTACACAAGGCAATGAGCGCTCGTTTGCCCGATAATCGGGCCGTGTCATAGGGCCTTTAATAATAAATGATAAGACAGGTGGGATTAGAGTGATCTGTTTTGAAGCGTCAGTTAACATCGGCATGCCTCCCCCAAATGTCCACCACTATTTACACAAGTAAATTAGAAAAAGATTCCTAAAGCCATGTCGTGTGTATAAAAGAGAAGGATACAGCATCCAACTTCAAAGACATTGTTGGTGCCGATGATCATCGCTTTTGGCTCCACATCTTCTGAATCAGGTGCAATGTTTTCTGGAAGACTGGAAAAGGAATTCACAAGAATATTTTAGATTAACCCCTTAACGACCGCCTGTGAGCGCTCACCCTCTAAGCAGGAGCTGTAATTAAAGGGGACTCCCCTCTTTGCGTCACCAGCAACGTGATCGAAGAGCGGGGAATCAGTCTGCAGTCAGCCCTGGGGACCTACAAAGGACCCCAGGGCTGTCTATTCAGTATGCCTGCTGTTAGGGCACACTATGTGCTGCCCTAACAGCAGCCTGTGTCAAAGTGACACAGAAGAGCATGTATTAGCACACAAGATTACGTTAATACATTATAAGTAAAAATGTAAGTTAGAAATAAAGTTATCCCTTAATAGGATTTAAAAAAAATAATTAAAAAAAAAGAGTCATTATTTTATATAAAATACATTTTATTGCCCCTTCATTACATAGAAACAAAAAACTCACATTTCAGGTATCTACACTGTAAGGGTATGTTCACACGCTGAGTCAAAAACGTCTGAAAATACGGAGCCGTTTTCAAGGGAAAACAGCTCCTGCTTTTCGGACGTTTTTTAAGCCACTCGTGATTTTCGCTGCGTTTTTTACGGACGTTTTTGGAGCGGTTTTCTATAGAGTCTATGAAAAACGGCTCCAAAAACGTCCCAAGAAGTGTCCTGTACTTTTTCAAAATGGCCTCGTAAAAAAACGGCCCATCGGAACAGAATGACGTTTTTCCCATTGATTTAAATGGGCAGATGTTTGGAGGCGTTCTGCTTCCGATTTTTCGGCCGTTTTTCAGGCGTTTACGGCCCGAAAAACGGCCGAAAACACTGTGTGAACATACCCTCATAAGACTGTGTTCACATCAGCGTTGGGCTTCCGTTCACGTGTTTCGTTAGACCTTTCCGTCGGAGGAACCCATGAACGGAAAGCCAAACAGAAACCATAGCTTTCCGTTTGCATTACCATTGATGTCAATGGTAATGCCTCCATCGCAATTGGTTTCCATTTGTTTCCGTTCCGTAAGGTTTTCTACTTTTTTTTTTATTAGCGAAAACAATAGCGTAGTCGACTACGCCATTGTTTCCGCAAAAAAACCTGAAACCTTATGGAACGGAAAGTCTAACAGAACCCATGAACGGAAGGCCGACGCAGATGTGAACAGGCCCTAACCTGAATAATTAATTGAACAGATTATTTAGCGTGAAACGTGAACGGGATAAAAAAAAAAAAGAAAAAAAACAATGGCCAAAATCGCTTTTTCCTATATTTACGCCGTAAAAATAAAATGATATAACTTACACAGTGAATTTTTTTCTAACCCCAAACCAGGCAGAAAAAAAATACAATTTCTCCCGCATAAAACAAGTTCATACGGCCACGTCAATAAAAAAAAAAAAAAAGATGGCGGCAAAAACTGAAAAATGTAGCGGATCATTAAAGGCCTTTTCAGGCACGGGTCATTAAGGGGTTAAACCACAGCCAAATGACAAAGTAGTCTGAATATGAACACATACATCAGTAGCACAACTTCATCTCCTGACAGTTTGCTACAGTGTTCGAGTGTAAGGCTGTGTTCACATCTGCGTCGGAGGCTCTATCAGACGCCTCCGTTGCAGATTTCGTCACGTCTGTTGTGGTTTCCGTTCACCTGTTTCTTATAAAAGCCTGTTCTTCAATCAAGTTGCCTTCCCCAATAATGATCGGACCTGCTTCAGCATATATACGAGCCTTGGGGTGAACGACTGTCCTTGGACCTTACAAGAAAAAAAAAACAAAAAAAAAACCAGAAAATTAAAAAGGAGTTGTCCAGGAATAGAAAAACATAGCTTCTTTCTTCCGGAAACAGCACCACAACTCTTTTAATGAGGATTGTAATACAAGCTATAAATAATAAATGCCGGACAATTTATGGAAATAGATAGAAACAAAGAAAACCTGTGAATTTTAGTCAAAGCTGGACAAACTTGAAACCCATGTTAAAAAAAAAAAATAAAAAAAAAAAAAAACACATCATGGAAAATTCTACCCTTTTCACCGTTTTTATCATAAAGCTTCCCCCGTCTAGTGATAGAGGTAATGAAAGTGAATGAAGTCCCTTCCCTTTGTGACCCGCAAGTTTCTGCGACCACAACACCAGATTCCCAAGAAGTCCAGAAAGTTTGGATTTCTCGCGACTGTGGTGTTGCACCAACTTGCATGTCACATTGACTTTCATTACCAGCGACTCAGGCGGCGCAACACAAATTTTTGACCGTGCAGCGTGTGTCGCAGCCAAAGTCGCTGTCTAGCCCGAGCATAAGAATGGCTGCCTTCTACAAATAGTACAATAAGCGACCATTAGCAAACGCTTGCTAAGCAAATGTAGGCCCCAAGTATGCGAATATGTAAGGGTGCTCAAGTACTAGTATAATATCTACGGCTACGTATACACTTACCTATTGTGACATCGCCTTTAATTTCACTTTCCACGCAGACAACGGCTCCGGGTGCAATTTTAACACTGAAATCACAAAAGTTCACAGTTGATGAAAACAGCCTCGGTTGCAGATTCCATCACATAAAACAGCGCTGCACGCACGGCTATTCTTTAAGACAAAACGGACATTATGAAGGAACCCTGAAGGGTTGCTCTTATTTAAAACGAGTTTCTTCTAAAGGTCCCCTGGTGATAAGCAGATTATTGGGGGCCCACTGCAGCATTAGTATTATTTCCTATGTAGTGGCTGATATGGAGGGCACCCAAAATGGGACCCTACTATTAAATGGGCTTTCCCATAATCTATATTTATCACCTATCCACAGGATAGGTAATAAATATATGATCGGTGAGGGTCCGACACCCACCGATCACGAACACGGGCTTACCTTGCCGTTGCTGGGAGCCCCATAGGAATGAAGCAGTAGTGCGCATGCTCGACCACTAGTCTATTTCTCTCTATGGGGCTGCTGAGCGCTATCTTCGGCAGCCCCATAGAAGTGAATGGAGCGGTGGCCGAGCATGCACACTACTGCTCCATTCCTATGGGGCTCCCAGGAACGCCACTGCAAGACCATTCTCGTGATCGGTGGGGGTGCCAGAGGTCGAACCCCCACCGATCAATATTTATCACCTATCCTTCGCATCTGAGTGGTTATAGGGGGGAGGGGGCTCCCTCTCTCACCCCACCGGCACCCTGCTATACGATCACAGGGTGTCGTGGTTTCTATGGTAGCCGGGACCTAACAAAGGCCCCCAGGTCTGCCTCTAGTTGATGCCAGAGGCATGGCCTAACAGATGCCTGTCAGTTTTACAAAACAAAAAGCCCTTATACAGCTGCATTGGCAGAAAAATAAAGACGTTATGGCTCCTAAAACATGGAGACACAAAAACAAATTATTTTGGGGGGAAAAAAAAAGTGTTTTTACTGTGTAAAAGTAGTAAAACATAAGAAAACTATATAAATTTGGTATCGTAACGACCCGCTGAATAAATGTTACCTATACCACACGGTAAATGGCGTAAATTTAGGATGAAAAAAAAAAAGAGGGGACATGGCTGGTTTTTTCATATCCCCCACCCCCAAAATAAGTTAATAAAAGTTAATAAAAAAATTCTATGTACCCCAAAATAGTGCTTTTAAAAACATAAACTTGTCCCGCAAAGAAACAAGACCTTGTACAGCTATGTCGATGAAAAAATGTATAGCTCTTTGAACACGACGATGGAAAAACGTAAAAAAGCCTGGTCATGAAGGCCTAAAATAGGCTGGTCGTTAAGGGGTTAACCTGCATTGTGAATCCCAACCCTGACATTTGGGGGTTCACTCGTGTCGGAGACTTAGTCCGGAGCCTCTGTCAGATTTGGCGGGAAGAACGGTTCTGTTCACAGCGGCATCAGAGGCTCCATTCCAACATCGTAGACTTAGTCAGATTTGATGGGATTCTTCCAGTCAAAGTAACAGGAACCATGACGGAACCCGACAGACCCCATTATAATAGTCAGTGGCATCCATTAATGCTGTAGGTTATTCAACGGATTCAGCACTGCGTCCTAGTTTACGTCATAAACAGAATCCAGGATGCAGATGTGAACAGAGACTTAGACATTTTTAGACTGCAGGCGTTATGCCAGAGAGAATAGAATCCAGACAGACACTGATAAAGCTAATGGGGTCAGTGGGTGAACCTTTAGATCCCCAAGACAGCGGAACTGTCATAGCATTACAGTGAAGAGAGCTTTATGACTGTCTATAACTAATAGGCCGCACAATGTATTGTAGATGATTATAATACTGAAGCCCGTGCTTCACCCGCTAACGATCCAAAGAGACAAGCACGACACAGTCCCAGAAGTAAGAAAACTGTCACCTCTTCTGCAGCTGAGACTGCTTCAGGAGCTCCGCCATCTTTACGTGGGAGGTGGATGTAAAATCCCAGGGAGCTAAAGGACCTGTGATGATGTCACGATGATGTGATCAGCCACATGATGGCAGGGAGGAGTCAGGCGTAACAAGGGAAGAGGTGTAATGTGTGCAGGATACTGAAACTTTCTATAGAAGAACCGTGTAAGGCTCTGTTCACATCTGCATCCTGGATTCTGTTTATGATGTGTGGAGCGGAGCTGTGTATGTGTAATGTTGATGTAAGATGCGCGCAGCAGAGCTGTGTATGTGTAATGTTGATGTAAGATGCGCGCAACAGAGCTGTGTATGTGTAATGTACGCGCAGCAGAGCTGTGTTTACGTGATGTGTATGTAGTAGAGCTGTGTTTGTGTAATGTACGCGCAGCAGAGCTGTGTTTACGTGATGTGTATGTAGTAGAGCTGGGTGTGTGGGTAAAAATGGGCGCATAGCTGGGCTGTGTGTGTAATGGGCTCCCGGGACATCAGTGCATGTTATAAGTGCAGTCACATGCGGCAATTTCTGCGACTGGAAATCGGTTGCATTCATCTGAATGGGGTTGTTTATTGCAGCAGGTGCAGGAATTTCTGCAGATGAATGGAACAAATTCAGTCCTTCAAAGCTTCTGTAAGCAAAAGGCCGGATATACACGAGCGTGTGCGTTTTGCGCGCACAAAAAAACGTGGCGTTTTGCGCACGCCCAAGGTACTAAACAGCTCCGTGTGTCATCCCCGTATGTGATGCGTGGCTGCGTGATTTTTGCGCAGCCGCGTGATTTTCGCGCAGCTGCCATCATTATGACACTGTTTTCAATCATAGTTTTGACTGCTGTTGCGCGAATCACGCGTGTCACACGGAAGTGCTTCCGTGTGGTGCGCGTGATTTTCACGCACTCATTAACTTCAATGGGTGCGTGATGTGCGAACAACGCACAAATATAGGACATGTCGTGCATTTCACGCAGCGGACACACGCTGCGTGAAAATCATGGACTGTTTGCACGGCCCCATAGACTAACATAGGTCCGTGCGAGGCGCGTAAAAATCACGCGCGTTGCACGGACGTATTACACGTTCGTGTAAATAAGCCCAAAGGGCTGTGTTATAGGTTCTCTGCAGAATTACTTTGGTATAATGGCAGAGCTGCATGTGTGTGAAGTGTGTGCAGCAGCACAGCTGTGTTTATAATGTATATGCAGCAGAGCCTGACGTATTGAAGTCGATGATAAAATTAAACTGAAACAGTTATAATCTGTTCCTCGAACCTATCAGATTCTAAATCTTTGAACCTTTCTCTAGGCTATATCCACATAGCTCGGGGCGTTATTAAAGGCTCATGGGCCCCGATGCAAAGGTTCTTCTTGCCCCCCCCCCCCCCCAAACGTCCCATGGCCGACGGCCTGCTGCATCGCTGGGTCTCCTAAGTGATCCAACAATGCAGCACTGGCAGCCATGGGCGTCACTATCGTCAGGGGAAATAGTCCCAATACATATACCCCCAAAAAATGTGTGCATGTATATAGGAGACCGCATATCTATAGCACTACGACCCTATAAACTATGGATAGGGTTAGATACATTGGCTCAGCAGAGAGTATCACACATGATAGGATTAGATACATGGCCCAGCAGCAGTATCACACATGATAGGATTAGATACAGTGGCTTAGCAGACAGTATCACACATGATAGGATTAGCTATAGGGCCCAGCAGACAGTATCACACATTATAGGATTAGATATAGGGCCCAGCAGACAGTACCACACATGATAGGATTAGATACAGTGGCTCAGCAGACAGTATCACACATGATAGGATTAGATACAGTGGCTCAGCAGACAGTATCACACATGATAGGATTAGATACAGTGGCTTAGCAGACAGTATCACACATGATAGGATTAGATACAGTGGCTTAGCAGACAGTATCACACATGATAGGATTAGATACAGTGGTTTAGCAGACAGTATCACACATGATAGGATTAGATACAGTGTTTTAGCAGACAGTATCACACATGATAGGATTAGATACAGTGGCTGAGCAGACAGTATCACACATGATGGGATTAGATACAGTGTCTTAGCAGACAGTATCACACATGATAGGATTAGATACAGTGGCTCAGCAGACAGTATCACACATGATAGGATTAGATACAGTGGCTTAGCAGACAGTATCACACATGATATGATTAGATACAGTGGCTTAGCAGACAGTATCACACATGATAGGATTAGATACAGTGGCTTAGCAGACAGTATCACACATGATAGGATTAGATATAGGGCCCAGCAGACAGTATCACACATGATAGGATTAGATATAGGGCCCAGCAGACAGTACCACACATGATAGGATTAGATATAGGGCCCAGCAGACAGTATCACACATGATAGGATTAGATATAGGGCCCAGCAGACAGTATCACACATTATAGGATTAGATACAGGGCCCAGCAGACAGTATCACACATGATAGGATTAGATATAGGGCCCAGCAGACAGTATCACACATGATAGGATTAGATATAGGGCCCAGCTCGCTCACATTGCGCTGGACCCAGGAAAGGTAAGAATAATAATTGTTTTGCTTCTTTATGTGTTACTAATTATTTTTGTGTGTTTGTGTTTTTTTACAAGTTCAGTTGTTGGACTACTTCAGATTCGAGGACTACTTCAATGACTTTGTTTTTTTAAATTCTCAATAAAATGGATAACGAGGGATGTGTGGGATTTTTATTTCAATAAAATATTTTTCCTATGTCTTTGTATTTTTCTAGACAAGACATTAGACACAGAGGCAGCACTTCCAAAAAAATGGCTTTAATCACCCGTGTGACGTTTCAGTCCAACAGGACCTTCCTTAAGCATGATGCTTGAGAAAGGTCCTGTTGGACTGAAACGTCACACACGGGTGATTGAAGCCATTTTTTTGGAAGTGCTGCCTCTGTGTCTAATGTCTTGTCCAGTATCTAGGACTGTGGACCAGGTCCAGTTGAGGCGTGCGCCCACTCTCGGTCCAGTGCTGTGGAATCCTTTCCCTTTGTATTTTTCTAAACTTTACTACCGCCTTAGTAATGGCCGCTGGCTGATTGACAACCTCCATTACTAAGGCGGGGCTTAATGTTAGACATGAAGAGGCTAAGGGTATGTACACACACAAAATTAAAAACAGCTGAAAATACGGATCTGTGGATAGCTGATAAATATTTTGGTCTGGTTCACCCCTCCAAATGGAGAGAGTATTCCATATTGCACGGATCCCCATAGAGAGTTTTTTTTTCTCTCAGGGATCCTTTTCAAATCCATGAGAAATGACGTTCTACCTCATGCTGCATTACGAAGGTATTTTCCTCACAGAGGCATCATACAACAATATGTAAAGTGAATAGGCATATAGGCAGCTGGACATCGTACATTTAGCATTGCCCTCAATATGACTGATAGAAAGTAGCATAAAAAAGTCTATAGAACAAATAGCTTGCAAGGTAGTCAGTACTGCCCTTTTAAGAGAACTGTAAATGTCCCCATGTTGTCTGCGCCATGACGCCTGATGCTCTGACTCAGAGGAGTGGAGGGAGCTTCCCCCAAATTGCAGGGGGATTGGATGGGCCTGTGGACGCTGCCTCTGCATCGCTACCCTTAACGGGGGGTACAGCAGCTCTGGGGAATTAGGTGGGAGGAGCCAGGCAGTGTGTGCCGTGGGGAGCATGCGTGTGTCGATGGAGAGCGTTGTACCCGGAGAGGAAGAGTTAGGGCGTGCCTCAGCCCCAGGAACTGATCAGTGGCTGAATTGCATCCGTGACCATCCAGTAAGTCGTGTACATTTATTTAAATTAGACTGGACTGCAAAATGCGGCCGTAATAAGACATGTCCTATCTTTTTGCTGTCCAGGCTCCCGGGCAACGCACGGTTGTGTGCATGAGCCCAATTCCCCCCGCAAATATGCTGCAAAAACACTTTGTGTGCATGAGGCCTAATAGACAGAGAGAAGACATCAAGTGCAGTACTGAGGCTGGAAAACGTGTGGCTTTGAATTTAGCGTGGAAGCCTCATTACACTGAAGTGCTCTTATTGGCATCCAGAACGCCCCTGTAAATCAAGTAAAGTATTACCAGTTTTGTGGCTTGCGTTCTAAGAATACCTAAAGCCGAGTTCATTGTTCACTGTTGCTATAGGGTGGTACGGTTACAATTTCCATGTTAGAGCTGGTCTTAAAGAGATGGTGGCCTGTAAATTGAACTTTGGACTGCTGCTGTGCCACCATTTCCCTATTGGCTGCACGTATCAGGTCGGTGGTGACATTTACAAGCAACCACTCAGTTGTGCTACCGTTGGTACTGTGAAAGGTAGTGGTTGACTGCCAAAAGGACCCCCCCCCCCCAAAGGTGTGGTGGGCGCGACCTAGTGAAGAGGACTTCATCCATACCTTTGGAGTAGGCCATGAGGTACTAGGGTGGTCCTCATAGCGACCCTCGGACCAGCGACCACGCAGTCGGACATGAGCTCATGACGCAACGTGTAAGGCCCCATGCACACGAACGTAATTACGGGCCCATAGACTTCTATTGGCCACGGGTACCTCCCCGTATGCTAACGGGAAGGTGCCCGTGCCGTTGAAAAAGATAGAGCATGTCCTATTTCAGCCCGTAATTACGACACTGGCAGGCCCATAGAAGTCAATGGGGCTCCCGTAATTACGGGTGACTACGTGTGTGCACCCGTAATTACGGGAGAGTTGCTAGGCGACGTCAGTGGTTAGTCACTGTCCAGGGTGCTGAAAGAATTGAACGATCGGCAGTAACTCTTTCAGCACCCTGGACAGTGACTTCCAATCACAATATATATCAATGTGTAAAAATAGAAGTTCATACTTACCCAGAACTCCCTGCTCCTTCCACCAGTCCGGCCTCCCGGCATGACATTTCAGCCCATGTGACCGCTGCAGCCAATCACAGACTGCAGCGGTCACATGGACTGCCGCGTCATCCAGTGAGGTCGGGCTGGATGTCGAAAGAGGGACGCGTCACCAAGGCAACGGCCGGGTAAGTATGAATTTCTTTTACTTTTACTACGGAAAGGGCTGCCCCTTCTCTTTATCCTGCACTGATAGAGAGAAGGGGCTGCCGATTAGTGCAGTGTAATTTTGCAGCGAAAACGTGCCCGTAAATACGGGTGGAATACTGGTGACACCGGACCAGTACGGGTCCGTAAATACTGGTGCAATACGGGTCGAATACGTGTGACCAAGGACCCGTATTTACGCCGGTATTTACGGGAGGAAAAAAATACGTTCGTGTGCATGAGGCCTAACTCCTGTGTTCTGTTGAGGTTCCCGGCCTTGAGATGACTTCTGAGCTTCAAGTTTTTGCTTTAGTCAATAAAAGTTGAGTTAAAAGAAAATTATCTGTTTTCATTGCCGCGCAACAAGCTGTACTAACAAAACAGACTACACAGAAAAAAAAAACATTCCAATGCGGCCGAAAATATCTATTTGAATTTGAGGGACATTTCCACAGTGGACATTTTCTGTTACAGGTGAACATGGTCTAAATGATTTTTGCTTCTGATTATAGCACAAATATAAATAATTACTGATAAAAAAAAGTTGCATAAGACAATGTTATTACAAATCTTTCACATTTGAGAATTTTTGAGGCAAAACTCCACTCAATTTTCCATAAGTATGTGCCGGGAAAACCTCCTGATGTATACGTTAAACATATGCTGTAACAGATGCATAATAGGCATCCGTTTAATGCATATGTCATGAAAAGCGTATACATTTAATAGATGCCTGTAAAGTATGTCATACAGTGGCATACATCACCTATAGGCTCCTATGGTATAAAACATACCACGCGGTATATAATTTTTTTTTGCAGGATCCGCTTGTATGAAATAGCATAGTCTACACTATTCCATACTTAAAGGGTAAATAAAACATTTGACAAACTTCTGACATGTCATAGTGACCGTCAGAAGTTTTGATTGGTGGGGGTCCAAGCACTGAGACCCCCACAAATCGCTCAAATGAAGCTGCAGAAGCGTTCATGTGAGCACTCAGCCGCTTCGTGTTTGTTTGGCTTTTTCCAGAAATCAATGTATCGGAGTACAGGCTCAATAGAAAGTCCATGAGCCAGTACACCGATACATCGGCTTACCAGAAAAAGCCAAACAGACACTAAGCGGCTGAGCGCTCACACGAGTGCTTCAGCTTCTTCGTTCTAGCGATTGGTGGGGGTCTCAGTGCTCAGACCCCCACCAATCCAAACTTCTGACATGTCTCTATGACATGTCAGAAGTTTGTCAAACGTTTAGTTAAACTTTAAAATAAAAATGTATACCACCCCGACGGTGGCCAAAAAGACACTCTTGTCCTCCCTTGGGCTAATAAAGCCCTATGCAGACGATTAGCTTGTAAGTCGGGAGCTTTCCTGTCGTACATACTAAACAAAAAGCAAAAAGGTTATTTGAACACGGTCTAAGCAACATAAAATTAAGGGCAGGGGCGTAGCTAAAGGCTCATGGGCCCTGGTGCAAGAATTCAGCTTGGGTCCCCCCTGCCGCACCTATGGCCAGCCGTATTGCCCAACAGCCCCCCCAGTATACTTCCCCCATAGCCGCCCCCACACACAGTATAGTGTGCCCCCCACACAGTATAATGCTCCCATAGCTACCCCCCCCCACACAGTATAATGCCTCCATACAGTATAATGCCCCCCATAGCAGACCCCATACAGTATAATGCCCCCATAGCAGCCCCATACAGTATAATGCCCCCATAGCAGCCCCATACAGTTTAATGCCCCCATAGCAGCCCCATAGAGTATAATGCCCCTCATAGCTGCCCCCACACAGTATAATGCCCCCATAAAGTATGATGCCCCCATAGCGGCCCCATATAGTATAATGCCTCCATAGCTGCCCCATACAGTATAATGCCCCCCAGAAATGCACTTATACAGTATAATACCCCCATAGCAGCCCCATACAGTATAATGCCGCTCATAGCTGCCCCCACACAGTATAATGCGCTCCTTAGCTGCCCCACACAGTATAATGCCCCCTTTAGCTGCCCCTACACAGTATTAAGCCCCCATAGCTGTCTCCCCACAGTGTAATACCCCCATAGCTGCCACCATATCAGCCCCCCCGACAGTATAATGCCCCCATACGGTATAATGTCCCTCATAGCTGCCACCATATCAGCCCCATATACAGTATGATGCCCCTCATAGCTGCCACCATATCAGCCCCCCATACAGTAATGCCCCTCATAGCTGCCACCATATCAGCCCCCCTCCTTATACAGTATAATTCCTCCATATGTGCATAATAGAAAAATAATAAAGTTGCTTACCTATCCCAGTTCCCACGACGGGTGGAGGAGGAGATCCTTCTCCTCCTTTGCCCTGTGTTATGAGTGACTCGGCGCAGACAGGCGCGATGACGTCACTAAATCGCGCCTGTCTGCGCCGAGCCGCTAATAGCTCACGGCAGTGAATGCTGGAGGAAGGAGCCGTCAGCTGTTTGCTCCAGGATTAAATTCAACTGGATCTGCGTCCTGAGGACGCGAATACAGTTGGAAGCAGGACATCAGTGAGTGGTTCGCGACCCCCCGGAGGTCTTCACACGACCCCCCAGGGGGAGTGCGACCCACAGATTGTAATATATTGTGTCGTGCAGTTTGTGTTTGCGGTGGAGAGAGGAGTGGGGGGCCTGTAATTTAAAGCCCCTCTCTCAATACAACAGACAATACAATACAACACACATACATTGCGGGCCCCCTCTGCAGCTCACCTGCAGTCTTCCATACTCTTCCGCATCGGCTCTTCCAGTGGCTGGAACGCCCACTCTTGTGAAGTCACGGTCACATGGTACACTGAGTGTACCATGTGACTGTGACGTCTAAACAAACCATGCCCGTAACCAGGAAGTGCCGGCATCACGGCACATACAAACTTTGTATTAGCGCGCTGCGTGGCAACGGGGGCCCTGCGGGCTGCCCAGGCTTGTGGGCCTGGTCGCAACTGCGACCGCTGCGACCCCTATAGCTACGCCACTGATTAAGGGGTTAAAAGAGTGACAACTGGGCATAATGCCTGTAAGGAGCCATAAGGCCTCATGCACACTTCCGTTTTTTCCTTCAGGGTGCTATCCGTTTTTGTCACTGATAGCACCCTGAACCCATTCATTTCAATGGCCCCATGCACACTACAGTTATTTAAACGGATCCGTTGTTCCGTTCCGTGCAAAGTAGAGCATGTCCTACTTTGCTCAGTGATTCAGTGACCGTGTGGCCCATAGAACTCAATGGGTCAGTGAAAAAAATGATGGCACACGGAAGGCTTCCGTGTGCCGTCCGTTATTGATGGATCCGTTGCCATAGCAACGGCTGCGTGAGCCAAAGTTCACAGACTACAGTAAACATTCATTCCTGAAGATAGGCTCATATTTTCACTCCAAAACACCCATAAAACCAAAGTAAGCCAAGCAGAGTAATCTCAAACTGTTCTCTATGCTCTGAAAGCTACAGAAAACAGCAGCAAAAACATCTTGTAAACTTTCTATGGGTGTTTCCTGGGACATGTGACAGGTTCAAATGAAGTTCACATCCATTTTTTAAACAGAAAAACGGAAGCCAAACGGAAGCAAAACGTCCGTGTAAAACGGAAACACGTAACGGAGACGGAGTGCACACGGAAACAAAAACGGACACACGGATCCGTCAAAAACGGCAGAGAAAACGGTGATGGAAGTGTGCATGAGGCCTAAGAGGGGCCATGTGACCCTCAAGAAGAGGGTAAAAAGGAGGCTAAGTTTGGGTAGGTAGGAAACTGTAGGGAAAACGGTGAAGGCCGCATGGCTTGTGAAGCCTATAAGACTAATGCAGGGGTCTCAAACTCGGCCGGGTAAGTGGGCCGCATATAGAAAAAATGGGAAGTTGACGAGCCGCATTACTTTCAAATTTGATACAATACAAAATTATTGTTAATCAATTAGTTATTTGAACTACTATAACACTATAGTACAATAATAATAATACTACATTACTATAATAATAATAATAATAATAATACTACATTACTATAATAATACCACTAGGTTTAAAATTTGAGATATTTCTCCACGTGCTTATTTCAACAATCCAGTTTTCCAGTTTAAGTGTCGCTAAATGCAGTCCGGCGGCTCAGTTAGCAGCGTTTGGCAGACACACATGTCAAGATTGGGCAGCCCCTTTTTAGATAGTGCCACAGTGCCCTCGGTGGATGCTGCCTCAGTGCCCTCTGTGGATGCTGCCGCAGTGCCCTCTGTGGATGCTGCCGCTGTGCCCTCTGTGGATGCTGCCGCTGTGCCCTCTGTGGATGCTGCTGCAGTACCCTCTGTGGATACTGCCGCAGTGCCCTTCGTGGATAATGCAACACACCCCTAGATAATGCCACAGTGTCCTCTGTACATACTGCCACAGTGCCCTCTGTAGATGCTGCCACAGTGCCCTCTGTAGATGCTGCCACAGTGTCCTCTGTACATGCTGCCACAGTGCCCTCTGTAGATGCTGCCACAGTGCCCTCTGTAGATGCTACCACAGTGCCCTCTGCAGATGCTGCCACAGTGCCCTCTGTAGATGCTGCCACAGTGCCCTCGAAGATGCTGCCACAGTGCCGTCTGTAGATGCTGCCACAGTGCCCTCTGCAGATGCTGCCACATTGCCCTCTGTAGATGCTGCCACAGTGCCCTTGTAGATGCTGCCACAGTGCCCTCTGCAGATGCTGCCACAGTGCCCTCCGCAGATGCTGCCACAGTGATGTCAGGGGCTTGCCCAGAGCTGGAGTCCTGGAGCAGAGCCGCTTCTAGCAATCTGCCTGGGATTCCAGCTCTGGATGTCAGGGGTTACCCCAGAGCTGGAGTCCCGGGCAGAGCACTAGTAGTCTCTTCCTGGGACTCCAGCTGTACTCCTGACATCACTGGGACTCCTGGGACATCATTGTCGATGTATGGACAGCGATGTCAGAGGCTTCCCCAGAGTCCCAGAGCAGAGCCTATACTAGCGCTCTGCCGGGGACTCCGGCTCTGGGGAAGCCCCAGACATCGTGTGTCCAAAGATGGACAGCGATGTCAGGGAATTCCATAGAGTCCCGGAGCAGAGCCGATACTAGCGCTCTGCACGGGACTCCGGCTCTGGGGAAGCCCCAGACATCGCTGTTCATATGTGGACAGCGATGTCATAGAATTCCACAGAGTCCTGGAGTAGAGCCTATACTAGCGCTCTGTCTGGGACTCCGCTCAGGGGAAGACCCTGACACACTGTCCAAACATCGACACCGATGTCAGGGTATTCCACAGAGTCCCGGAGCAGAGACTATACTAGCGCTCTGCCTGAGACTCCGCTCTGGGGAAGACCCTGACACACTGTCCATATATGGACAGCGCTGTCAGGGAATTCCAGAGTCTCGGAGCAGAGCTGATACTTGAGACCCGCGTGCTTGAGACCCCTGGACTAATGGAATAATAGCAAGGTTTCGTCAGGAAGAAAGGTGAGAAAAGTAATTCGGAGAAGATATTAGGGGTGGGGTTGAGTAGGGGAATATAAGGTAGAAGCAGGTCAGGGGATAATAATTATCTCTATACTTACAGGGCGAAGCCAAACCCACCCAGCCCTTGTTGCAAGCGTGTTGTTTTGTGTTATAAGGCGGGATTATGGAACCTCACACACATTGAGTCGATAACTATGGGCCATGGCGAGAGTACCACAGGCTTTATTGCCGGCTTTCTCGTCTGTGGGAAGAAACAGGCTGTGCGGCAGGTTCTTGGTTCGGATGGACTTGGGCAACCATAAAGGTTGGTTGAGAATGACCAATGGTTGCCTGAGGAAGTCAGTGGAGGTTCATGGGCACAGCTGGCTCTTATTTGGTGGGAGGGCTGGGGGCAGGTGTACCAGTGTTGTCAGGTCACCCAACTGCTGCTTATTATAAATAAAGAGTGCCTGGTGACACAAATTTGTCATAATACAGTTTTGTGGTTATTAGTGTTTAATGATTAGGGTTTTAACATGTGCCCCTTCTATGTATTTTCTTATTTTTCTGTCCTAGTTTTGAAAAATGACCCAGTTCCATTGCCATTTGTCCTCAAAACAGATCTCTCCTTTTATCCGTCACTATCAAGAGTGACCATTTTTCCATTAGTCTTTCAACAGACTGTGCACCTGATAATACAGATTAAGGCATATCTAGTTTCCCCTTCCCACTTGATCTGCAGCGTGGGGGATTTCTAGTAAACCTAGCACGCTTAGTATTTCACAGATTTCTCCTGCATCCGCTTTCTTCTCAAAGACAAAGCAAAGTGCTCTTAGAAAAACAAATACTTGTTGCTTTGCATTGGCGTAGACAAATAAATCCTCTTTCGGATAACTTGGTCACCTTGGTTATCGGGCACAGTCGTTGCATGTTTTCTTGGTTTTCACTAGTGCCACTATATAAGGATGAGGAGTGACAGCTACTTTACACTGGTGATGAAGACAACTCTTGTCCAGCAGGCTACCTGTCATATTCGTAAATACGGGACTTTTAATGGATTATATTCAGATTACATTTCATCCAGTCGCTTTGTACCAGCTGGCTGCCTTCCCATGTGCTGTGCTGTACTGTTATCTCTGCTCCTATGGCCATTTGCCCACTACCCTCAGGTACGCTTTGTTGTGCTACCGCAGTCATTGTTGGTTGCTAAAATGTTCGTTATCTGTAAAAATGTGGACATCGGAAAAGCCCAAAATTGTAAATGTAGCCCTAAAGTAATTTTTCTTTACGAGTTCTTCTATGTACATATTGTTTGCATTGACACTTTCTCCCCACAGGTTATTTTTAAAAGGACTTTCCAGTTGCATGTAAATAAAACTTTCGCAACTTTGTAATATACTATTGGGTAGAGAATTACTAAACTAAAGTGTTTGACTTTTTGGCGCCTCGCTAGTCAGTTTGGGTGTAGTTTAAAATTTTCAAAATTGTACCAAAATTTTGGCAGCATTGTAAACCAACCAAGAGGTGGCTTAAAAAGGCTATCCGGGACTCTTAGGGTATGTGCACACGATAACTGCATTTACGTCTGAAATTACTCCATTACTCCATTACTCCATTTACACTCCGTCTTTTGACAGTGAGGCTGGGTTCACACGACCTATTTTCAGACGTAAACGAGGCGTATTATGCCTCGTTTTACGTCTGAAAATAGGGCTACAATACGTCGGCAAACATCTGCCCAGTCATTTGAAAGGGTTTGCCGACGTACTGTGCAGACGACCTGTTATTTACGCGTCGTCGTTTGACAGCTGTCAAACGACGACGCGTAAAAATACAGCCTTGTCAAAAGAAGTGCAGGACACTTCTTTGGACGTTTTTGGAGCTGTTTTCTCATAGACTCCAATGAAAACAGCTCCAAAAACGGACGTAAAAAACGCCGCGAAAACGGCGCGAAAAACGACACGAGAAATGCGAGTTGGTCAAAAAATGTCTGAAAAGCAGGGTCTGTTTTCCCTTGAAAACAGCTCTGGATTTTCAGACGTTTTTGGTCACTACGTGTGCACATACCCTGAGGCTGGGTTCACACGACCTGTTTTCAGACGTAAACGAGGCGTATTATGCCTCGTTTTACGTCTGAAAATAGGGCTACAATACGTCGGCAAACATCTGCCCATTCATTTGAATGGGTTTGCCGACGTACTGTGCAGACGACCTGTTATTTACGCGTCGTCGTTTGACAGCTGTCAAACGACGACGCGTAAAAATACAGCCTCGTCAAAAGAAGTGCAGGGCACTTCTTTGGACGTTTTTGGAGCTGTTTTCTCATAGACTCCAATGAAAACAGCTCCAAAAACGGACGTAAAAAAGCAGCGAAAAACGCAGCGAAAAATGCGAGTTGGTCAAAAAACGTCTGAAAAGCAGGGTCTGTTTTCCCTTGAAAACAGCTCTGGATTTTCAGACGTTTTTGGTCACTACGTGTGCACATACCCTGACGCGTAAAATTACAGGTCGTCGGCACAGTACATCGGCAAACCCATTGAAATGAATGGGCAGATGTTTGCCAACGTATTGGAGCCGTGATTTCAGGCGTAATTCGAGGCGTAAAACGCCTCCATTACAGCTGAAAATAGGTTGTGTGAACTCAGGCTGGATTCACACGAGCATATTACGTCCGTAATGGACGTAACGTATTTCAGCCGCAAGTCCCGGACCGAACACACTGCAGGGAGCCGGGCTCCTAGCATCATAGTTACGTACGACGCTAGGAGTCCCTGCCTCCCCATGGAACTACTGTCCCGTACTGAAAACATGATTACAGTACGGGACAGTTGTCCGGCAGCGAGGCAGGGACTCCTAGCATCGTACATAACTATGATGCTAGGAGCCCGGCTCCCTGCAGCGTGTTCGGTCCGGGACTTGCGGCCGAAATACGTTCCGTCCATTACAGACGTAATGTGCTCGTGTGAATCCAGCCTTAAAAATCAGCTTGAAGGCAGGGAATGGCATAACATAATAATCTAGCAGATAATTGCCCCCTGAAATGCCCCTCGCTCCTGTTCTGAGGAACCGTTCTCCGCTACTACGGTCCCAGAAGCTCCTGCGGCAGTTACATGCCCATCATCAGTCATGTGTCGCTGGCCCAGTGATTAGCTGCAGCGACATGGGACCGATGCAGGAGAACGTGGTCTCAGCGCTGTAGCGGGGGGCACTTCAATGGGTGAATATCTTCTAGTTTATTATGTTATGCCCTCCTCTGCCCTGCTGTCGATTTTGAAAGGTCCTGGATTACTCCTTTAAAGGTAAGAAAAGTGTCTAGCAAGATGTGCCAAATTTATCATACAGCGTGCATTACTGGGATAAAGTTGCTGCATCTTCTGCCTGTCTGGCCTAATTTTAAGCTGTCTGAATGTTAGTAAGTAATAATAAATATTCCCCCTTGTGCTTACATTTTTACTACTTTCAAGATGTCTGTTTGCTGTCAGTGAATGGAAATATGTATTATTTATAATCTGCAGCTGAAAACATGTCATGGAACTGCTACTCACACTGATGATCAGTTTGTTAAAGGTTATTGACTTTTTTAAATATAATTTGATCATAATTCAACTAACATCAGCATTTATGCGTGCTCAGGAGAGGAGATAGACGGGCCGAAGAAAAAAGCCATGAATGCCCTACACTGACTGATTTAGCTGGGAACAGGACAGCGCAGCCTGCAATGTATGTGAATACATGCAGGCTGCACAAGCAAAACATTACAACATTTTTAATACAGACTTATTGGGGAAATTATTTTTACTCCAAAATCCGTAGAATGCAATAAAAAAAAGTGTGTGTGTCTCTCTCCTCTCTCTCTCTCCTCAGAATCAGAATATTTTTTCTGCTTTTGAATGTAAACAATGGATTTTTCCATTCTCTGACAGCAAGCAGACATCCTGAAAATGGTGAATAATTGAAACAAAGTATATTAGAAAGTTGCAGAATGTTTAACTGTGCAATAATTAAACTTTATTGACATACTATAAATTGAAAAACCACTTTAACAAAGAAAAAACACGTTCATGATAAAGAGATCTCTTGTATACAGAACATATCGAGTTCATTTGATGACACATAAAGTATTCAAATTGTAATACTCCGTCCACACTGACATCATGGGCTCCATCTTCATTATAGTCAGTGGCTAGCACTGTTGCCTTGCAGCGCTGGGGTCCTGTATTCAAAACCAACCAAGAACAAAATCTGCATGGAGTTTGTATGTTCCCCCTTTGTTTGCTTGGGTTTCCTCCCACACCCCAAAAACATACCGATATGGAATTTAGATTGTGAGCGCCAATGGGGACAGTAATGTCTAGTTCACACTGAGTTTTTTTGGCAATGTTTGTAATGCGGAAACTGTGACAAAAATTTTTCCAAAATCGGCTTCCATTGATTTCAATGGGAAGTGGAAGCATTTTTTCCCCGCGAGCAAAGTAAAACGCTCGCTGGGAAAAAAGTGACATGCTCTTTCTTCCCGCGGTTCCGTCTCTGACCTCCCATTGAAATCAATGGGAGGCAGAAAAACGCGGCAAAGACTGTGCAGGCAGGGCAAAATCTGCAGATTTTTCTGCCTGCAAAAATCTCAGTATGATCATACCCTTAGGCCTTATTAACCACGAGCGTATTTCATGTCCGTGTTACGCGCGTTAAAACAACGGACGTCACACGGACCTATGAAATTCAATGGGGCCGGTCAGACAGTCCGTGTTTTTCACGCAGCGTGTGTCCGCTGCATAAAACTCACTGCATGTCTTATTCTTGTGCGTTATTTGCGCATTATGCACCCATTGAAGTCAATGGGTGCATGAAAAAAACGGACAGCACACGGACATAATTGTGTTTTTCACGCACCAGTTGCTAAAGAAATGATGAGGAAAAAATAAAACACTTTCTTTTTTTTGCGGACGTAAAAACGCGTGACATACGCGCGTAAAAAATGCAGACGCGCACCGTAGACGGATGCCACACAGAACTGCAACGCAGGAAAAACTCTGTATCTTTTACGCACGCAAAGCGGACATGCTCGTGAGAATTAGGCCTTAGTGTGGACCTCTGTACAGCATTGCGGAATATGTTGGCGCTATATAAGTAACATAAATAAATAATCCTAACAGATCCCACTGACTTTAGTTTTTTAATAAAGACGGCTTCTAGATGACCTAATATCTCCGTGTAAATATATGAAAGGTCTGTCCAGAGATCTGACTAATGATCTATATACCCGGGGGGACATCCGGAGGAAAGAAGGTTTCTACACCAACAAAGAAGTAGTAAGTGATATTATGGAACTCTCTGCCAGAAGAAATTATCATGGTTTATTCATAGAACGAGTTTGAAAGGGGCCTAAATGCCTTTCTTGATAGAAGAAATATTCCAAGTTGTAGATTGTCCTACTAGGCCGGATCCTCGTGTACACGGGCGGTGGAGTGATTCATGCTACTTCACAGCCAGTCCATAAAGATCGGTGCACTAGAAGCAGCTTCTCACCGCCACTGGACACATTAGGTGGATGGTCTGAGAAAGAATAAAGAACACCAGGGGGCGACATAAGTATGCAAAAGCAATATCTAGCCATTTTTTTTAATTTTTTTAAATAATTCCAATTCTAAAATAATATGTGCGATCTAACAGAAATGTCATCCTGGAACAACCTCTTTAGTCATAATATAAAACTGTTATAAAGATACCGTACACATAGCAGCCGGGTGGTGGTAGTGTGCCGTGCGGCCAAGAACCGCATTGCAAAACCACAGTAATTTGCGGAAAACTACCTAGTCCTAGCCGGTCCCATGTTCAATGCCATAAATGCCATATATGCCATAAATGTCTCTCTTCAGAATATTAAGTAAATATATCAAAATCATTGTATAAGAAAAAGTTATGCAACGTTGTGATATACTTTGTTTTTCAAATCCCCATTAAGATCTCTGCTTGCTATGAATGGAATCATTCTTCGGGCTTATTCAGACGAACGTATAATACGTCCGTGCAATGCACGTGATATTCACGCGCCTCACATGGACCTATGTTAGTCAATGGCGCTGTTCAGACTGTCAGTGAATTTCACGCAGCGTTTGTCCGCTGCGTAAAACTCACGACATGTCCTATATTTCCCCTTTTTCCGCGCATCACGCACCCATTGAGGTCAATGGGTGCGTGCAAACCGCGCACGGCACACAGACGCACTTCCGTGTGCCGCGCGTGATGCGCGCTTCAGTAGTCAAAACTATGAATGAAAACAGAAAAGCACGACGTGCTTTTCATTTTACAAACATACAAACAGAGTGTCAAAACGCACACGCTCGTGTGAATCTGGCCTTCTTTAGGCTGGGTTCACACAACCTATTTTCAGGCGTAAACGAGGCGTTTTACTCCTCGAATTACGCCTGAAAACACGGCTCCAATACGTCGGCAAACATCTGCCCATTCATTTCAATGGGTCTTACGATGTACTGTGCCGACGACGAATTTTACGCCTCGCTGTCAAAAGACGGCGCGTAAAATAACAGCCTCGTCAAAGAAGTGCAGGACACTTCTTGGGACGTAATTGGAGCCGTTTTTCATTAAAGCCAATGAAGAACAGCTCCAAATTACGTCCGTAATGGACGCCCCGCAAAACACGAGTACGAGCAATTACGTCTGAAATTCAGGAGCTGTCTCCGTAATTTCAGACGTAAATGCAGTTATCGTGTGCACATACCCTTAGGCTGGGTTCACACACCCTATTTACGGATGTAATTCGGGCGTTTTAACCTCGAATTACGTCCGAAAATATGGCTCCAATGCGCCGGCAAACATCTGCCCATTCATTTGAATGGGCTTTACGATGTTCTGTGCCGACGGTCATTTTTTTTACACGCCACTGTCAAAAGATGGCACGTAAAAAAGACGCCCGCGTCAAAGAAGTGCCTGTCACTTCTTGGGATGTAATTGGAGCCGTTTTCCATTGGCACCATAGAAAAACCGCTCCAATTACGTCCGTACGCCTGCACTTGCCTTTACGTCTGAAATTCCGGAGCTGTTTTCTCCTGAAAACAGCTCCGTAATTTCAGGCATACCGGACGTGCACGTGTGAACATACCCTTAGGCTGTGTTCACACGTGGCGGAATTTCACTTAAATTCCGCTGCGGACACTCCGCAGCGTTAATCCGCAGCGGAGCCGTTTGTCCATTGACTTACACTTTAATTTAGCAGTGTTCGTTTAGACGAGGCGTAAAATTCCGCTGCGGAGCATAGGCTGCGGAGCGGAATTTGGTGTCCGCAGCATGCTCTGTCTGTTGCGGAGCAGTGGCGGACTCATGGCGGAATTTCTCCATTGACTTCAATGGAGAGTCAAAATTCCGCAATGAAGTCCGCAGATCTTATGTGTGCTGCGGAGCGTATTGGTTTTACTACCATGACATTTCTTCATTCTGGCTGGACCTATGTATTTCTAGGTCTACAGCCAGACTGAGGAAGTCAATGGGGCTCCCGTAATGACGGGAGCGTTGCTAGGAGACGTCTGTAAATAGTCACTGTCCAGGGTGCTGAAAGAGTTAAGCGATCGGCAGTAACTGTTTCTGCACCCGGGACAGTGACTACCGATCCCAATATACAGCAACCTGTCAAAAAAATAGAAGTTCATACTTACCGAGAACTCCCTGCTTCTGTCTCCAGTCCGGCCTCCCAGGATGACGTTTCAGTCTAAGTGACGGCTGCAGCCAATCACAGGCCAAGCACAGGCTGCAGCGGTCACATGGACTGGCGCGTCATCCAGGGAGGTCGGGCTGGATGCCGAAAGAGGGACGCGTCACCAAGACAACGGCCGGTAAGTATGAAAATCGTTTACTTTCACTAGGGAAAGTGCTGTCCCTTCTCTCTATCCTGCACTGATAGGGAGAAGGGAAGCACTTTTCCCGTAGTCCGCAGCAGCTAGTCCGCATCAATTTTCTGCACATTTTGTGCAGATCCGCAGCAGAATCTGCAACGCAGATTCTGTGCGGCATTGATGCGGACAGTTGCGGAGGAAATCCGCCACGTGTGGTCATGCCCTTACAGTCAAAAGCTGAAAACCAGTCCTGCCCTTGTGCTTTGTACACAGCTGATAGGATTGTCATTATTTATCAGTCAAGTCAATCCTCTGTAAGCTTAAAGAGGCTCTGTCATCAGATTTTGCAATCCCTATCTGCTATTGCAGCAGATCGGCGCTGCAATGTAGATAAGAGTAACGTTTTTTTTTTGTTTGTTTTTTTTAAAAACGAGCATTTTTGGCCAAGTTATGACCATTTTTAGATTTATGCAAATGAGGCTTTCTAAAGTACAACTGGGCGTGTTTAAAGTTAAAGTACAACTGGGCGTGTATTGTGTGCGTACATCTGGGCGTTTTTACTTCTTTTACTAGCTGGGCGTTGTGAATAGAAGTATCATCCACTTCTCTTCACAACGCCCAGCTTCTGGCAGTGCACAGACACACAACTTTATGCCCCAGGTCCTGCATCGTGTCGGACGAGCGAGGACACATCGGCACCAGAGGCTACATTTGATTCTGCAGCAGCATCGGCGTTTTCAGGTAAGTCGATGTAGCTACTTACCTGCAAACGCCGATGCTGCTGCAGAATCAACTGTAGCCTCTGGTGCCGATGTGTCCTCGCTCGTCCGACACGATGCAGGACCTGGGGCAGGAAGTGACGTCACAGCGTGATCTCGCGAGAACACGCTGTGTGTCTGCACTGCCAGAAGCTGGGCGTTAACGAAGAGAAGTGGATGATGCTGATTCGTCAGCATCATACACTTCTATTCACAACGCCCAGCTAGTAAAAGAAGTAAAAACGCCCAGATGTACATACACAATTGAACTTTAAACACGCCCAGTTGTACTTTAGAAAGCCTCATTTGCATAAATATAAAAATGGCCATAACTTGGCCAAAAATGCTCGTTTAAAAAAAACAAAAAAAAAAACGTTACTCTTATCTCCATTGCAGCGCCGATCTGCTGCAATAGGAGATAGGGGTTGCAAAATCTGGTGACAGAGCCTCTTTAAAGAGGCTGTCACCAGAGGATCAAATCCCTATCTCCTATTGCATGTGATCGGCGCTGAAATGTAGAAACGATAATTTTTGCCCAAGTTATGAGCAATTTTATATTTATGCAAATGAGCTTTTCAATGGACAACTGGGCGTGTTTTCTCGTATTTCCATCTGGGAGTGTATTGTGTTTTTACCAACTGGGCGTTGTGAATAGAAGTGTATGACACTGACGAATCAGCATCATCCACTTCTCATCGTTCCCACCCAGCTTCTTTCATGGCAGACGTCACCCACAGGTCCTTCAACCTGTGAGATGGAATATGGCACATACATCCCCATAGAGAATGCGAACGGGAGCCATTCCATTCACTATAGTGTACGCCATCTGTGTGGGAACGGCGCAGTTTAACTAGCGACACATTCCCTTTAAGGGCACGTTCAGACGTGGAGGAATTTTTCCGCTGCAAATGTTGGTGCAGATTTGGGGCAATTACGCAACGAATCTGCACCAACATTTGCATATTTGACAGGTAATTCAGACGTTGCAGATATCACAGCGGACTTGCCCCAGATTTCAGTTTTTGTATTGCAAAGGCTGAAATCTGCAGTGAAATTCCCCTTCTTCTCCGCAATGTAATGAGCATGCTGCGGAGGGAAAATTCTGCAGCGCAGCCTGATTTCCACACAGTTATTTTCTGCAACGTCTGAACTAACTTTTGTTAAAATGTATAGAAACAAATGTAAAAAACGGCTGCTGCAAAATTCCACTGTGGACTATCCGCAGCGTAATTCAACAGCAATTCCGCCACGTTTGAATGTGCCCTTATAGAGCTGTGCTGCAGTTCCCTGCATAGTGGATGGCTGGGAGCACCGCTGTGCAGGGAAAAAACACTGAGGGACCTCGGTACCTTTCTTCTCCGGATCGACAGGGGTCACAGATATTGGAATGTTATGGCATATCCTAGCAAAATATCATTACATTCAAGCTCTACTTATAATAAAAATGAATAGCCCCTTTAAAAGCATATTTGCCCAGTGTTCCGCTTTTGTCCAAGTTTTTTAAGCAGAGCATACAATAATATAAGATGGAGAGCCTACAAATACTACAATGTCATCTGAACTTACTTTTTACTAGCCAAATATTTTTTAAGCCAATGCCTGGATATATGAAATCTATGAGGTACAAATATGTTAGTCTTTTGGCTTCACTTGTTGTTTTTTGTTTTATTTCAGATACCTATATCTACTAGTTGGAGGAGTGATTTTAGCCAGTACATCAATGGGTCATTATGCCATATTGTTATTCTTTCCTGCCCTGGGTTCTACGGTGTTGTTTCACACAGCCAGCTCCCACTCCATACACAGATGGGCCTTTCTGCTGCAGATGGCATGGCAAACTGTTTGCCATTTATGGGTGATGTACAGACAATACTACTTACAGGAAATAATGACTATAAAGTAAGTATAGTAAACATATTGGAAAGGTGCAGGATTCACACATCAGTAAATATCAACAAACAACTGTAAAAACCTTAGTAGTTAGCAAAATGTATCTAGTTTCATATATAATAATAGATGGGGTCCTTCATCTATTACCCAGTGTGAAGTAACCCTGGGTAATAGTTACCCTAAGCAGTGTGGAGTAACCCTGGGCAAGGAGGACCCTGCACATGTTTGCTGGCATAGCAAATTTATTTAAATACAATCTGTGTAATGCTTAATTTCCCCTGTGGTGGCGCTGCAGGAAAATTGAACACTTTCTGTTCAACCACAGATTACAGCTGATCACTGGAGATTTGAGCAGCAAAACACCCTATGACCATCTTATCGTCACTTCTAACAAAAGGGACTGTCCAAAGTGAACAACCCCTTTAAAAATGGCCATATGTAAGTAAATCAGAAGTAGTGTAGCAAAGGTCTGAATTATTTTTATTTGTCAAACTTTGGCTATCGCTCTAACGTCCAATTTACTAATATACTGTGTTATTTCATGCTTATATAGCACCAACATGTTTCCCAGCACAGAGATTGTCATCACTCACTGTCCCCTGTAGGACACATAATCTAACACACACTGTGACCATTTTTATAGAAACTGATTAACCTATGAGTATGTTTTCGGAGTATGGGAGTAAATTGGAGTAACTGAGGAAAAACATGGGAGAATGTACATTGTAAGGGTATGTTAACACGCTTAGGGTATGTCCACACGGCCTATTTTCGGACGTTTTTCGGGCAATAAATGGCCGAAAAATCAGAAGCAGAACGTCTCCAAATATCTACCCATTCATTTCAGTGGGAAAAACGTCGCTCTGTTCCGACAGGCCATTTTTTTACGGCGTTTTTTTATGCCTTGTTTTCCAAAAACGGGCGTGTAAAAAAACAGCCACGAAAAAGAAGTGCATGTCACTTCTTTGGACGTTTTTGGAGCCATTTTTCATAGACTCTATAGAAAAACAGCTCCAAAAAGGCCATAAAAACGTCATGAAAATCGCGAGTTGCTCAAAAAACTTCCCTTGAAAACAGCTCTGTATTTTCAGACGTCTTTGAGTTTGCGTGTGAACATACCCTTAGGGTATGTTCACACAGAGTGGTTTCAGCCGTTTTTCAGCCCGTAAACGTCCCGAAAAACGGCTGAAAAATCGGAAGCAGAACGTCTCCAAATATCTGGCCATTAATTTCAATGGAAAAACTGGCGTTCTGTTCGGACGGCCGTTTTTTTCATGGCCGTTCTGAAAAATGGCCGCGTAGAAAAAGGCAGCGAAAAAGAAGTGCATGTCACTATTTCAGCCGTTTTTGGAGCCATTTTTCATAGACTCTATAGAAAAACAGCTCCAAAAACGGCCGTAAAAAACGCAGCGAAATACGCTGCGAAAATTCCATTGAAAGAAGCTACGTATTTTCAGATGTTTTTAATTTTGTGTGTGCACATACCCTTACTAAAAAACGTCTGAAAATACGGAGCTGATTTCAAGGGAAACCCGCTCCTGATTTTCAGACATTTTATAAGCAACTCGTGTTTTTCGCTGCGTTTTTTACGGCCGTTTTTGGAGCTGTTTTTCTACAAAGTCAATGAAAAACTTCTCCAAAAACGACCCAAGAAGTGACATGCACTTCTTTTTCGCGGGTGTCTTTTTACGTGCCGTTTTTGGAAAACGAGGCTTAAAAAAACGCCCCGTCGGAACAGAACGCCATATTGAAATCAGCGGAATTTCACTGCAGATTTCAGCCTTTGCAATGCAAAAACTGAAATCTGTGGCAAGTCCGCTGTGATATCTGCAACGTCTGAATTACCTGTCAAATATGCAAATGTTGGCGCAGATTCGTTGCGTAATTGCCCCGAATCTGCACCAAAAATCTGAACATGGCCTAAGTTATTTTCAGAAACGCCCCTCCCCAAACAATTACATGGTTTCTTTCTCATTCAAAATAAGCAAGGCATAGTAGAAAATGTAACCTACCCAAAACCCTCTTAAATAGCAAAAATAGTCAGAACAATTTATTTGCATTTTCATGGTATACTTTCTATAGGTTGTCCATCACGATTTCATCGCTTATGCTGTTGACTCAAAAAATTACATCTCTTGCTATGGATATCCATGAAAAGAAAGTAACTGTAAGCACAAAGGATATGATAAAGTCCAAGGAGAAAGAACGTCATCATCTGCCAGCCTGCACTGTGCTAGCTGTCCTCTCCTACTTACTGTATTTCCCAGCACTCCTGGGTGGGCCATTATGTTCATTTATGGAATTCCAGCAGCAGATCAGTAACTCTAAAGCATGCGATAACCTTTGGCGAATCTGGACTGTAATAAAGACCTGCACATTATTCTTCCTCTTCCATACATTACAAGGTATATTATTCCAGTACCTAACCTTTCAATACAACCTCACAGACTGCAGACAGTGGGAATGTGTATATGTAATGTGGAGCACAGCCTTGTTATTTAGACTGACCTACTACTCCCACTGGATGCTGGATGAAGCCCTATTATACAGTGCAGGCTTTTACATAGGAGCGTGTTCCCATACAGCTTTCACTGATAGCAACATCTATACATTAGAAACGACCAACAAAATCTCATTGTTTGCCAGAACCTGGAATAAAAGCACAACAAAGTGGCTTAGAAGACTCATATTCCAAAACTGCTCGACGCAGCCTTTACTGAGCACATTTGCGTTTTCTGCTTGGTGGCATGGACTGTACCCTGGACAAATTTTTGGCTTCGTGTGCTGGGCTGTGATGGTAGAAGCCGATTACAGAATACATGCCAAGTTAGGCATCATTTTAAAATCACCATATATAAGATTTCTCTGCAAAATAATGACTTGGTTTCAGACACAAATGATTATTGCTTTTATCATGTTAGCTATAGAAATGAGGAACTTAACAATGCTTAAGGCACTTCTCTCTTCTTACAATAGTTTATTTCCTTTTTTCTACTGTGTGACATTGATATTCTTAATGAAAATAAAGCCGTAACATAATTTGTTAATTGTACATTTAAAGGGGTTCTCCCCTGAGAGACATTTATGACAAATCCACAGGATATGTCAGATAGATGCGGGTCCCACCTTTGGGACCCACACCTATCTCTAGATTGGGACCCCCTAAACCCCGTTCAGTCACTTTGTGTAGCGGCTGAATGCGGTGAATTCCGACCATGAAAAAGATTATATGGTCGTGAGTTACGTAAACAGCGTAAATCGCTGAGCTACGCTGTTTCCGTAACTCCAATAGTAGTGAATGGCAGTTATGGAAGCCGCTTAGCATGCGAGCTACGCTGTTTCTGTAACTACCATTCAGTTCTATGGGACCTATGGAAACAACGTAGCTCAGAGAGTTACGCTGTTTACGTAACTCACGACCATATAACCTTTTTCATGGTCGGAATCCACCTCATCCAGCCACAACACACAGCGGCTGAATGGGGTTTAGGGGGCCCCGTTCTAGAGATAGGCGTGGGTCCCAAAGGTGGGACACGAATCTATCTGACATTTATGACACATCCTGTGGATAAAGGTGTGGGGGGCATTCTGAAATCCGTGGCTTGGGCACCAAGAGAGCTTATACCCTTGGGCCAGGTTCCCACGTAACTAAACGCTGCGGTATTTCCACAACGGAATTGTGTGCAGAAATTCTGCAGCATTTATAGTAGCAGCAAAGTGGGTGAGATTTAGTAAATCCAATGCCCGATCTGCGGAAAAAAACCGCAGAGTAAATGTTAATAACTTGACTTGCGGTGCGGAATTTAAATCCACAGCTGTCAATTTATGCTGCGTGATTGATTTTCCGTGGCAGGCTTTCCCCATTGAATTCAATGGGAGTGCAAAACCCGCAACAGAAAGCCAAGCATTGCGATTTTTGCGGCGTAATCGCAGCGGTTACGCCGCAAAAATCGCAATGCCGGAAGAAATATAAAAATCATACTAACCCAGCCTTATTCACACGAGCGTGTCCGTTTTGCGCGTGTAAAAAATGCAGCGTTTTTCTTGCGTTGCAGTTCCGTGTGACATCCTTGTTCATGCAAAAACAGCTCCTGATTTTCAGAAGTTTTTGTAGCAACTCGCGTATTTCGCGGTGTATTTTACGGCCATTATTGGAGCTGTTTTTCAATGGAGTCAATGAAAAATGGCTCCAAAAATGTCCCAAGAAGTGACATGCACTTCTTTTTCACGGGCGCCTTTTTACGCACCGTATTTTGACATCGACGCGTAAAATTACACCTCATGGGAACAGAACACCGTAAAACCCATTGCAAGCAAGGGGCAGATGTTTGTAGGCGTAATAGAGCCGTTGTTTCAGGCGTAATTCGAGGCGTAAAACGCCCGAATTACGTCTGAAAACACTGCGTGTGAACATACTCTTAAAGCAAAGTGGAGGTAAAATTTACAAATTTTATTTTTTTTCCAGAAAATCAGTTTTAATCCATTTTTTTTCTGTAACACAGAAGGTTTTACCAGAGAAACGCAACTCAATATTTATTGTCTAGTTTCTGCAGTTTTTAGAAATATTCCACACGTGGACCTAGTGTATTAATAGACTGAAGCACAGGCCTCCGAAGCAAAGGAGCACCTAGTGAATTTTGGGGCCTCTTTTTTTTATTAGAATATATTTTAGATACTATGTCAGGTTTGAAGAGGTCTTGTGATGCCAAAACAGTGGAAACACCCCCAAAAATACACCATTTGGCAAACTACACCCCTCAAGGAATTTATCAAGGGGTATTGTCAGCATTTGACCCCACAGGTTTTTTTTGCTGAATTTAGTGTAATTAGGCCGTGAAAATCGAATTTTTTTCCCAATAAAACGTAGAAGTTTTCAATTTTTACAAGGCATAAAGGAGAAAAGGCACCCCAACATTTGAAAAGCAATTTCTCCAGATTACGGCAATACCCCATATGTGGTCATAAACTGCTGTTTAGACCCATGGCAGGGCTCAAAAGGGTAGGAGCGCCGTTTGGCTTTTAGAGCTCAAATTTAGTTGGAATAGTTTTCGGGTGCCGTGTCGCATTTTCAAAGCCCCTGAGAGACCAAAACAGTGGAAACCCCTAAAAAGTGACCCCATTTGGGAAACCCCATTTGGGAAACTACACCGCTTAAGGAATTTATCGAGGGGTATAGTGAGCATTTTGACCCCACAGTTTTTTTGCTGAAGAGCAGAATTAGGCAGTGAAAATGAAAATCGAATTTAGTTTTCTAATAAAATGGAGTTTTAGCTCAGATTTTTCCATTTTTACACACTGCAGGTCAATTTCTGGTCGAAAGTTTTACGCAGCAAAAAAGCTGAAATAAAAGAGAAAAGGCATCCCAATATTTGTAAAGCAACCGCTTCTGAGCATGACAATACCCCATATGTGGATATAAACTGCTGTCTGGACACACGGCAGGGCTCAGAAAGGCAGGAGAGGAGTTTGGCATGCAGATTTTGCATGATACATTTTAGGGCGCCATGTTGCATTTGCAAAAGCCGTGAGGTACCAGAGTACAGTGGAAGCCCCCAAGAAGTGACCCCGTTTTGGAAACTACACCCGTCAAGGCATTTATCATTTGCCTGGACATTTGACAGGGCTTCGAACTGAAGAGCACCATGCGCATTTGCAGGGCTCTGAGGTCAAATAGTAAAACAAACCCCCAAATAGTGGAATCTATTTTGGAAACTACACCCCTTAGGACATTTTAAGGGGTGTAGTGAGCATTTTGACCCCACAGGTGTTTTTTCATTAGAAATTATTCTGCAGCGGATGGTGCAAAGTGAAAATTGCAATTTTCCACTGATGTTCCATTTTAGTGCACAATATGTTGTGCCCAGTATTTGCCACTGAAGACAAATACCTTATAAAATGTTAAGCGGTTTCTCCCGAGTATGGTGATGCCCTATATATGGATGTTAGCTGCTGTTTGGGCACACTGTAGGGCTCAGAAGGGAGGGAGCGCCATATGGCTTTTTGAGTGCAGATTTAGCTAGTTTTTATTTGTATCATTTTGGGGTACATGCAATTTTTTTTATCACTTTTTATTCCATTTTTTGGCAAGCAAGGTGTCACGATGCGGGCTGTGGACCCATTGGACCGTACCGCGTAGCGGAACGTCAGCTGACCAAACAGGTAAGTACAGAGTCTATAGTCCTGAGAGGGTACCTGTGGCAACTTGGACAGCAGTAAGGCAGGCTCGGCTGGGACCAGGCAGCAGGTAGACATCAGGCGTGGTGTAGCAGAACAGGCGTGGTATGTAGCAGAACACGACAACAGCTCAGCAGGGTGCTGAATCTGGATAGCACGGGAAACAGGATACAGGAACAGGGAACACTTGGAAACTGGAGGACACTAGGGGACCATTAGCAAGACAAATTTTGGGAAACGAACAACGCTCAGGCAAAGAACAAGAGGCCAGGGCCCTTTTTATAGACCAGTAGCCTTCTGGGCTAGATTGCAGACTTCCTGCAATATGCGCGCACTGGCCATTTAAGGCCAGGCGCGCGCGCCCTCCGGGAGACAGTGAGTGAGGAAGTGAGTGAGGAAGTGAGTGCCGGCGCCTCACAGGAGGACGACGCTGCAAGGAACTCAGATGTCCATGGCCATGGCCATAGACCTTACACAAGGTAATCAAAAACCAACAATTCTGACAATATTTTTTATTCTTCTTTTTTTACAGTGTTCATTGTGGGCTATAAATGACAATTTTACTTTATTTTGCATGTCGATACGATTATGGCGATACCAAATATATATCTTTTTTTTATGTTTTGCAGCGTTTGCACAATAAAATTACTTTTTTTTAAAAAAAAATTATTCTTTGTGTCACCATATTCTGAGAGCCATAACTTTTTATTTTTTAGTCAAAAAAGCCGTGGGAGGGCTTGTTTTATGCAGGATGGGTTGTAGTTTTTTTGGTCCTACTTTGGGGTACAGGCGACTTTTTGATCACTTTTTAGTCTATGTTTTGGGAAAGGTGGTGCCAAAAAATAGCGATTCTGGCATTGTTTTTATTTAAAAAAATTTCGGTGTTCACCGTGCGGGAAAAATAACATTATAATTTTATCGTTTGGGTCATTATAACAAAATATGTGTACTTTTTTTTTCATTGTTTTCCCTATAATAAATGACATAAGAAAATAGGCCATTTTTATTTTTTTAAGTTTGGTCCCCCGCCACATCGTGATGACTATCGGCTGTCTGTGACAGCCGATATCACTGTTCTGCCTTAAGGCAGTGCAAACCATGATCTACACTTCCGGTGCGTTAAGGGGTTAAGCAGAATATTAGGAAATACATAGTGGGGATTTAAAAGCTGATCTCGTCAGTTTTATCAGACTAATCTTTCACCATTTAACGAGCATGAAGGAAAACGTTTCCTTACATGATTACTGAACTAGACGCTTTTTGTTCTTCCACCTACAATTGTATGTTGGCTGTCAGAATTACATTGTTACTCATCTTCCTCCGAGACAGGTTAGCATGTATGACTCTGACAGTATTTCCGCTACTCTTGGCTCTACAAATTATTATTTTAACTTAACGGATATGGTTAATGAACTTACAAGATTGGTATTCTCTCGTTACTCATTGTTATCGAAGACAGCAGATACTTATTGAGTGAGATATGCCAAGTCTTTAATGTCCTTAGACAGGCATAGAAATCACATAATGGCTTCCATTTCCTTTAAAAGGCAGAGGTTGGATTTAGGAAATACCAGTATAATATGAATTAAATGGCTACATGCCAGTAAAATACAGTTGACTAACATCTATCTATCTATCTATCTATCTATCTATCTATCTATCTATCTATCTATCTATCTATCTATCTATCTATCTATCTATCTATCTATCTATCTATCTATCTATCTATCTAGGGGCGTAACTAGGAAAGACTGGGCCCCATAGCAAACTCTTGACCGGAGCTCGCCCCCCCCCCCCCATGTGCCATAAGCAGCCCCCCTTATAAATAGTGCCCCCTGTAGAATTTGCCATACAGCCCCCTGTAGACAGTGCTATATAGCCCCACCTATAGACGGTGGCACACTCCATTTGTAGATAGCGCCCCCACCTCCCCCTTGTAGATAGTGCCATACAGCTCCCCTGTAGATATTGCCATTAAGCCCCCACTGTATATAGAGCTATACAGCTCCCACTGTATATAGTGCCACACAGCCCGCCTCCCTTGTATATAGTGCCACACAGCCCCCCCTTAGTAGAAAGTGCAGCACAGCCCCCCCTTAGTAGAAAGTGCCACACACAGACCCCTGTATATTGCGCCACACTCAGCCCCCTGTAGATAGAGCCACAGGCCTCCCCCTTGTAAATATTGCCACACAGCCCCCCCCCTTGTGTATAGTGCCACACAGCTCCCCCTCACCGGTGACGTCTCACATTCTAGTTCTTTTCTTCTTCCTCCGGTCCAGACCTCTATGATGGATTTCAACCGACCATGACCCATTTCTGCAGTTTTCCGCTCAGATATCTTCAGCTTCTCACGTTTAAAACATTTCTGCACCTATAAACAAAGTTAAAATTCTCAACACCTCTTGCACCTCTAACTATAATAGTGCCATAAACTGTGTCCCTGATTATAATAGTACACTGTCACATACACACACACCATGCCCCCTGTAGATGGTGCCCCCATAGCCACCGTACTGCCCTACATATAGCTTCCTCTATAGGTAGTGCTCCACGTATAGCCCACCTCTGTAGACAGTGCCCTACATATAGCCACCCTGTTGCTAGTGCCCCACAGGTAACCCACCCCTGTATATAGTGTCCCACATATAGCCCACCCCTATAGAAAGTGCCCTAAAAAATAGCTCCCCTGTAGATAGTGCTCTACATATAGCCCACCCCTGTATAGTGTCTCACATATAGCTCCCCCTGTATATAGTGCTCCACATATAGACCAACCTGTAGATAGTGCCCCACATATAGACCCCCCCTGTAGATAGTGGCCCACATATAGACCCCCATGTATAAAGTGGCCCACATCCCCACATATAGACCCCCCTGTAGATTGTGCCCCACATCCCCACATACAGACCACCCCTGTAGCTAGTGCCCCACATATAGACCCCCCATGTATATAGTGGCCCACATATAGACGACCCCCCTGTAGATAGAGCCCCCACTATAGATAATGCCATTAACAGTTAAAAAAAAAAAATACATACTCACATGATCCCGTTCCTGTTCGCTGGCGATGCAGATCTGCTCTCTTCTGAGCAGGTCTGCAGGAGTTGAACGAGCGTCATCCAATGACGCTGATTGGCGGGGCAGAATTACTTGCCCCGTCAATCAGCGCCTTTCAAGCGTGGAAGCGGCGCGATGACGTCATCACGCCGCTAGCCAATCAGCGTCATTGTAAAGCGCTGAACGGTCGGCCACTATTCAGCGCTAATGCATGTATTTGGCTCCGGTGCTAGCGACCCCTATAGGCATGAGAGGGCCTGTGTCGCCTGGCCCATACTTGTTGGAGGCTCGGCGGCGCGGGCCCCATAGTAACGGCGCTACTACTGTACCAGACATAACGGCTGCTAGCGGCGTCACCGAGTATATGGGGGGGCGTGTCGGCTGGCGGCACGGGCCCCCTCAAGCCCCGGGCCCCGTAGCAGCCGCTATGGCTACTACCGCGGTAGTTATGCCACTGTATCTATCTATCAATCTATCTATCTATCTATCTATCTATCTATCTATCTATCTATCTATCTATGTGCAGCATAGCTTTACACCTCATAAAGGTCGCCTTGTCGTGGAAGGTAGGCTCACACAATTTGATCAAAATGTGCGCTAAGAACCTCCATATTGTAAGTAGATTTAGCAGTAATGCATATTTATTTATATTTAGAGGCTTAGGTGGCATTAGTGTTCGAAGTGTGCTGTCGCCATTTTCTTGTGTGCTGTATAAATTTGCAGTCACAGGCCTTCTTGCACCTGTATACACATTTTGTTTCATTTTGTTGGAATGTGCTGTTTAAACGTTTGTGTTGTTTATGTGATTCATATATGTGGGGTTAGTAACTGCCCCCATTTTTGATCTTGCACTCCTCCCATTCTGCACTGGGTGATTTTAATAAATTTAATGCTGGTTCCTACCATCCCCAAGAATATGTAGCTTTAGTCCCAGTTCTGGGTGTATGTGCTATGTGCAGCTTAGATTCCCACCTCATAGAGGTCGCCTTGTCATGGCAGGTGGGCTCACACAATTTGATCAAAATGTGCGCTAAGAACCTCCCTATTGTAAGTAGATTTAGCAGTAATGCATATTTATTTACAGGGCCGCCATCAGACATTTCTGGGCAACTTACAGCCAAGGAGTCTGGGGCCCCCCTCACTATTGGGGCGGGCACAAAGTAAAGGGGTGGGAGGTAAGGCAGTGGTGAAAAGCAAACTAGTAGGGTCTCTTTGGAGGGGCAGGGCAGAGATAGCTGTTGGGTATCAGGGGGCAAGGTGGAGAGACTAAGTGCCAGGGCTCAGTGGGGGAAGGAGGAGGGGATTTCTGGCATGCGTGGTGACACCAGGCATGAGGGCGCCTGTGCCCCCCGTCGGAACGGGCCCCCCCATGGCCGGCGGGTGGTATCTCCCTGCTCTGCAATCTACTAGTGCCACTGTAGCTCCCTGAAGGAGCGAAATCCCTGTGTGGCCGGGGATTCCGCTCCTGGAGTGCTCCGCTTGATGTCGCTGACCGTATATGGACAGTGACATCAGGGGCAACTTCTGAAGGGGAATCTCCGTCCACAGCAGTGCCGACTCTGTGACCGGGGATTCCAACGCTGTGGACGGCAACGCTGTGTACGGGGATTCTGCTTCAGGAGTTGCCCCTGATGTCACCGTCCATATATGGACAGAGACATCAAGCGGAGTGCTCCAGGAGCGGAATCCCCGGCCACAGGGGGATTCCGCTCCTTCAGGGAGCCACAGTGCCGCTATCTACAGGAAGAGGGGTGCTATCTACAAGGGGGCTGTGGGCAGTGTGGCACTACCTGCAAGGGGGCTGAGTGGCACTACCTACCATGGGGCTGTGTGGCACTACCTACCAGGGGGCTGTGTGGCACTACCTACCAGGGGGCTGTGTGGCACTACCTACCAGGGGGCTGTGTGGCACAACCTACCAGGGGGCTGTGTGGCACAACCTACAACGGGGCTGTGTGGCACTACCTACAAGGGGGCTGTGTGGCACTACCTACAAGGGGCTGTGTGGCACTACCTACAAGGGGCTGTGTGGCACTACCTACAAGGGGGCTGTGTGGCACTATCTACAGGGGGAATCTGTGAGTGACGGGCTGATGGTCATTTTACTGTGAGTGGGGGGCTGATGGTCATTTTACTGTGAGTGGCAGGTTGATGGCTATTTTACTGTGAGGGGGGGCTGATGGTCATTTTACTGTGGGTGGGGGAGCTGATGGTCATTTTACTGTGAGTGGGGGGCTGATGGCCATTTTACTGTGAGGGGGGGGCTGATGGTTATTTTACTGTGAGTGGGGGGCTGATGGTCATTTTACTGTGAGTGGGGGGCTGATGGTCATTTTACTGTGAGTGGGGGGCTGATGGTCATTTAACCGTGAGTGGGGGGCTGATGGTTATTTTACCGTGAGCGGGCGGCTGATGGTTATTTTACTGTGAGTGGCGGGCTGATGGTAATTTTACTGTGAGGGGGGCTGATGGTCATTTTACTGTGAGTGTGGGGCTAATGGTCCTTTTACTGTGAGTGAGGGGCTGATGATTATTTTACTGCTAGTAGGGAGCTGATGATTATTTTACTGAGAGTGGGGGCTGATGGTCATTTTACTGTGGGTGGGGGAGCTGATGGTCATTTTACTGTGAGTGGGGGGCTGATGGCCATTTTACTGTGAGGGGGGGGCTGATGGTTATTTTACTGTGAGTGGGGGGCTGATGGTCATTTTACTGTGAGTGGGGGGCTGATGGTCATTTTGCTGTGGGTGAGGGAGCTGATGGCCATTTTACTGTGAGTGGGGGGCTGATGGTCATTTTACTGTGAGTGGGGGGCTGATGGTCATTTTACTGTGAGTGGGGGGCTGATGGTCATTTTACTGTGAGTGGGGGGCTGATGGTCATTTAACCGTGAGTGGGGGGCTGATGGTTATTTTACCGTGAGCGGGCGGCTGATGGTTATTTTACTGTGAGTGGCGGGCTGATGGTAATTTTACTGTGAGGGGGGCTGATGGTCATTTTACTGTGAGTGTGGGGCTAATGGTCCTTTTACTGTGAGTGAGGGGCTGATGATTATTTTACTGCTAGTAGGGAGCTGATGATTATTTTACTGAGAGTGGGGGCTGATGGTCCTCAAGTGGTTTCCACCTCTGAGCTCCAATTGAAATTAATAGAAGGCAGAAAATACCTGCGTCTTTTGCATTCGCTTCAACAGCTTAACCACTTCCTGACCAGCGGCTTTACCCCCCTTCCTGACCAGGCCCATTTTCAAGTTTTAGCCATGTGCCAATTTAAAAGCAAATTGTTCTTCTATTACTCTTCCAATCTACATGTATTTAGTTTTGTTTTTCTCAGAACATATTGGGCTTCCATATTGTATAAAATAATAATAGATAACATATACTTTTAAAAAAATGTAAAAGGGAAAACGGGAAATAAATTAAAAAAAAATGTGCATATGTCATTTTAGGTGATTTTTTTTTACATCTGGTGCTTGCCACACACCTAAATACATATTTGCCAACTTCTACCGTCTTTAACGATACGAAATATGTGTGTATGTCTTACACACTGGGCGCAAGGCGGAGCTTACAATGAATGGTGCGCAAACTTGCTTTTGGAGAGCAAATTTTCCAAAGCTGGTTCCATAGCGATCTTTGTGTATGCGACCAGTGTCGCGGCCAAAGTCGCCGTGTAGCCCCAGCCTAAAAATTTACAATACATCTATATATATATGATATGAAATATATAGATAAAGAGATAGAAAGATAGAAATAATAATAATCTTTATTCGTATAACACAAAAAATAAATAAAACGCAATTTAGATTTAGATCTATCTATCAGCTATGTCATATCTATCTATCTATCTATCTATCTATCTATCTATCTATCTATCTATCTATCTATCTATCTATCTATCTATCTATCTATTATCTATCATCTATCTATCTATCTATCTATCTATCTATCTATCTATCTATCTATCTATCTATCTATCTGTCTGTCTGTCTGTCTGTCTGTCTGTCTGTCTGTCTGTCTGTCTGTCAGTCGGTACACCCATCTATCTATCTATCTATCTATCTATCTATCTATCTATCTATCTATCTATCTATCTATCTATCTATCTATCTATCTATCTATCTATCTATCTATCTATCTATCTATCTATCTATCTATCTATCTATCTATCTAAAGTCCACCGTCCAGCAGCACCAGTCAAGGTTATGGGTGGATGCACGCTCGAGGAGCTCGATCACAACTCCAAGTCTCCTATAGTCGTCCAAGAATAGGCAGCACTCCAAGTCACAGTGAAAAAGGGGTACCCCTTGAAAAAGCTACCGCGAAACGCTAGTGACCGCTCCTTTTTATACTCTATTTGGTCTGTGATATATTACCTTGCTTAGGCATGCTCTTACGAGGTATATCTGTGGCTTTGCATTTCTTTGAATTATACATTTACAGCATGTCTTTTTGAGTGACTTTTCTCAGTGATATTATATCATATGCCATTCCATATGTTGAGTATGTCATTTTGAATAGCCTTATTGTTCTCCACATCATTGCATTTTTTAAATTGTTTGTCTTATTTTAGGTCCTGATGGGCAATATGTTTTTATGAGTATTGTAATAAAGGATTTATATTTTTGTAAGGTACATATGTGTACTAGGTGTTATTTTCTCCTTTTTGGATGTGTGATATGTCCTCACATACAGCTATGGGTATTTATTCTCTATCTTCTTTTTGATATGTGCGTACGTTTATTGTAACGTTTATCGTTTGGTTTGTATCAATATAGGTATTCATCAACTATATTATATTGTATACACTACCGTTTAAAAGTTTGGGGTCACCCAGACAATTTTGTGTTTTCCATGAAAACTCACACTTATATTTATCAAATGAGTTGCAAAATGACTAGAAAATATAGTCAAGACATTGACAAGGTTAGAAATATTTTTTTTTAATTTGAAATAATAATTTTCTCCTCCAAACTTTGCTTTCGTCAAAGAATGCTCCATTTGCAGCAATTTCACCCCATGCTTCCAGAAGCCCCTCCCACAAGTTGGATTGGCTTGATGGGCACTTCTTGCGTACTATACGGTCAAGCTGCTCCCACAACAGCTCTATGGGTTGAGATCTGGTGACTGCACTGGCCACTCCATTACAGATAGAATACCAGCTTCCCTAAATAGTTCTCGCATAATTTGGAGGTGTGCTTTGGGTCATTGTCCTGTTGTAGGATGAAATTGGCTCCAATCAAGCGCTGTCCACAGGGTATGGCATGGCGTTGTAAAATGGAGTGATAGCCTTCCTTATTCAAAATCCCTTTTACCTTGTACAAATCTCCCACTTTACCAGCACCAAAGCCACCCCAGACCATCACATTACCTCCACCATGCTTGACAGATGGCGTCAGGCACTCTTCCAGCATCTTTTCAGTTGTTCTGCGTCTCACAAATGTTCTTCTGTGTGATCCAAACACCTCAAACTTCGATTTGTCTGTCCATAACACTTTTTTCCAATCTTCCTCTGTCCAATGTCTGTGTGCTTTTGCCCATATTAATATTTTCCTTTTATTAGCCAGTCTTAGATATGGCTTTTTCTTTGCCACTCTGCCCTGAAGGCCAGCATCCCAGAGTCGCCTCTTCACTGTAGACGTTGACACTGGCGTTTTATCTGGGTACTATTTAATGAAGCTGCCAGTTGAGGACCTGTGAGGCGTCTATTTCTCAAACTAGAGACTCTAATGTACTTGTTTTGTTGCTCAGTTGTGCAGCGGGGCCTCCCACTTCTCTTTCTACTCTGGTTAGAGCCTGTTTGTGCTGTCCTCTGAAGGGAGTAGTACACACCGTTGTAGGAAATCTTCAGTTTCTTGGCAATTTCTCGCATGGAATAGCCTTCATTTCTAAGAACAAGAATAGACTGTCGAGTTTCGCATGAAAGCTCTCTTTTTCTAGCCATTTTGAGAGTTTAATCGAACCCACAAATGTAATGCTTCAGATTCTCAACTAGTTCAAAGGAAGGTCAGTTTTATAGCTCTTCTAAACAGCTAAACTGTTTACAGTGGTGCTAACATAATTGCACAAGGGTTTTCAAGTGTTTTCTAATCATCCATTAGCCTTCTAACACAGTTAGCAAACACAATGTACCATTAGAACACTGGAGTGATGGTTGCTGGAAATGGGCCTATATAGACCTATGTAGATATTGCATTAAAAAACAGACATTTGCAGCTAGAATAGTCATTTAGCACATTAACAATGTATAGAGTGTATTTCTGATTCATTTAATGTTATCTTCATTGAAAAAAAACTGTGCTTTTCTTTCAAAAATAAGGACATTTCTAAGTGACCCTAAACTTTTGAATGGTAGTGTATGTTGCGCTCCTCAACGCATGCGTATAGTGAACTAAATCTTTATCTAAGGCTATTGTGCTATATCAAGCGGCGCATGCGCTGTACAATCCACGTAACAAACTCATCTTGACTAAAAAGATGTAAGTAACTGTCTGGATAAAAACTCGGGCTCAAATATATATATGTGACTAGATAACTGTAATGTATTGTATAATTTATATATACTTATAGAAAAATATGACATTTATAAAGTGATCAATTCATATATCAAGTAATAAATGAGTTAGTATTTCTATAACAGAGAGCTCGTTCTTCAAAAACGTGAATGTAATAAGCAGTCAATCCACTTTGATAAAAAACGCTACTATAACGCACAATGTGTATACTGGCAGAGAGCAATCACATATATGTCTCAACAACATCAGAATAGAGTTTCAATAAAATTGTAATTGCTATGTTTATACAACGTATCTTTATAGACAGTATTTTTAACAGCGCATCTGATAATATTAAAAAGTGTACGACATGCTTATGGACATTTTTAGACACCGGGACAATGGGTCCAAAGTAAACATGGTAGGTACTTGATGAATTCTTTGTAGATGATCTGAAAGAGATAAACAATATTAAAATATGCAAAATATTATATAAATGTTTAATACACTAGTTCATATACACAGAGGGTATATATCCATCGCATCCCTCCCTGTGGGCAAGGAAGTTTCTAAAGCACACCATGCGTGACAAAGTCAACATTGAGACCATTAGGTCTCAATGTATGTAACCTTTCTATCCACTGTAATTCTTTATAGTTGAGCAATTTTATACGATTACCTCCCCTGCGTGGAATAGGTACATGGTCTATCAGACAAACCCTTATTTCTCACTCCGTATGTCTAGCCTCTGTATAGTGCTTGGATACCGGGAAATCCAACCGATTTTTTTCGGATGGTATAACGGTGTTGGTTTAACCGTAACTTAAATTCAAGGGAGGTTTCCCCAACATACAGAAAATGACAAGGAAACTCTAGAATATATACGACATGGTCAGATATACAATTTAAATAAAACCTTATGTCATATGACCGTTTAGTATGAGGATGGATACATTTTGGTCCTTTTTGTATCAAGGAACAATTTATACAACTAAGGCATGGATAACAAGCTTTATTGCTCTTGGTAAAATAGGTTTGTCTGTTTGTTCTGCCAGGGCCTATATCGGAATTTACCAGTCCGTTTTGTAAATTGGGTGATCTCCGATATGAAAATAAGGGATTGTTTTTAATTTCAGGAATATGTGGTAGGCTGTGTCTCAACATGGGCCAATATTTTAATATAATTTTATTAATTGAGTCACTATTTTCTACAAATGTGGTTACAAAGGGCATACGAGCAGGTACAAGGTACCTGCAGGACAAAGAGCTCAGTAGTCAAACTACCCTCCTGGATATTAATTAATACATCAAGAAATTGAATAGATGTGTCCGAACTGACTAAAGTGAATTTGACCGTAGGATCGATAGTATTTAGAACTAACCTTTGATCCCAAATTTACAATTATGAGACGTATACAAAATATTATAAATAAGGCCTTACAAGATGGAATTATTGATAAAAAAACATCAGAATACTTAATTATGGAAAACCCTAGGACACCAGTGCTGTACACATTATCCAAAATACAGAAGTCCCTGACCAATCCACCTGGGCGACCTATAGTCTCGGGTACAGATTCTATCTCCAGTCATATAGCAATTTTCCTAGACAGGGTGTTTAGGGTGTTCTCAACAGAAGCCTTTTCTTATATACAGGATACATCAGACTTTTTAAACAAGCTTAAGTCAGTACACATACCAAATGATCAACATGTTATACTTGCATCATTTGATGTCGTAAGCATGTATACGTCTATTGAACACCGAAAAGGTATACGGGCAATAGGCATATATCTTCAGGAAACCAGGTACACTAACGAGGCTCAACAAGTTTTTCTTGACTTGCTACAAATTATTTTGACTGACAATTACTTTTTGTTTCGTGACGATTTTTATATACAAATCTAAGGTACGGCGATGGGGTCAAATGTGGCCCCAACGTGCGTAAACACATATATGAGATACCTTGAGGAGACATTTGTCTATGTGTCCCACCACTTCAGTCGGGTCCTGTGGTGGTGGGGATACATAGATGATGTCTTCCTCATTTGGACAGGTAACGGACAGTGAGCTCCAACTTTTTCATGCATTTCTAAATACTATCGATCCTACGGTCAAATTCACTTTGGTCAGTTCGGACACATCTATTCAATTTCTTGATGTATTAATTAATATCCAGGAGGGTAGTTTGACTACTGAGCACTTTGTAAAAACCACAGATAGGAACAACTTATTAATATTTAACAGTAATCATCCGTGCTCCATGGTAAAAAGGTCTCCCTACCAGTCAATATATCCGTGCCAAACGCATCACTAGTGTAGAAAACAAAGTTGACAGTACTCTCCAGAATATGGAAAATAAATTCCTTCATAGGGGTTATCCAGCATTGTTACTTAAACATCAGAGGACAGAAGTGGAACAAATGCAGAGGGATACACTGTTAAAGACCAAGACACGAATGTTGTTACCGGCCATATATACCCTTTGTTACCACATTTGTAGAAAATAGTGACTCAATTAATAAAATCATATTAAAATATTGGCCCATGTTGAGACACAGCCTACCACATATTCCTGAAATTAAAAACAATCCCTTATTTTCATATCGGAGATCACCCAAATTACAAGACAGACTGGTAAATTCCGATATCGGCCCTGGCAGAAAAAACAGACAAACCTATTTTACCAAGAGTAATACAGGTTGTTATCCCTGCCTTTTTTTTTTTTTTTTTAGTTAAACAGTTACTGTATAAATGATGAAACATTGTTCTAATTTTTTTAATTTTTTCACGAGTCAGGAAATATTATAAATTAGATTCTAATTTATAACATTTCCCAGTGCTGGTCACTAGATGGAGCAATTCCCAAAATTGCAGCATTGGCATGTGGTAAAGCAACCACATTGCTTTATGCTGCAAAATTTGAGAAAACACACTCGCTCTAGTGAGCTCACAGAATCCCCCCTGCCTTATCCTGGCTAGTGCCAGGAGAAAGGAGGGGATTGAACGGTCAAACCTCCTACACTGTGTGTCGCCATTTTTTGAGCGAACACACAGTGTAGTAGGTTTACATACAGTAGTAATCACACACTTAAAAACACGTACATACAATGAAATAACTTACCTGCTCCTGCCGCCGCTGCTCCCGCCGCTCCCTCTGGTCCGTCCGCTCCCTCCGCTCCAAGTGCTTGCATCAGAACACAAGTCCGGAAGCCGCGACCGGAAATAGTAATCTTACTGTCCGGCCGCCACTTCCGGTTCACAAGAAAATGGCGCCGGACGTCGCTCTGCCGAAGACCTTCCCACACAGACGGCGTACAGCATAGTGAATGGAACGGGTCCCGTTCGCATTCACTATGGGGCTGTATGTGCCGTAATCCATGTCTGTATGCGTCGTTAATCGACACATACAGAGATGAAAATAAAAATGTCGGGGTGGGAAGACAGACAGATGAGCCCTAATCTACCCACCACTCAATCCCTGCCTACTTGCACGGCCTGTCCTAGGCGACGGCGTACAACTGGGCGACGGTCCCTACGCTCAATATGTGAACGACAGACAAACAGACAAGGGTACTGAAGCGGTCTACTACAACCCACACCACCGACTTGCCTTGAGATGGAGGCAGATCGGTGATAAAATCCATGGAGATATGGGTCCAAGGTCTCTGGGGAATGGGCAAAGAACATAGTAAGCCCGCTGGTCGGGACCTGGAAGTCTTGGACCTAGCACAAATTTCACAAGTGGCGACATAGGCCTTAACGTCTTTAGGCAAGCCAGGCCACCAATAGTTTCTAGCAATAAGGTGCTTGGTACCTAGGATGCCAAGGATGGCCAGATAGTGCAGAGTCATGATTTTCCCTGAGTACCCTTAGGAATTGCAGAGGGACAAACAGCTTGTTCTCAGGAAGGTTCCCGGGAGCTGAACCTTGATCAGCCGCAATTTCGGAGACTAAGTCAGAATCAACAGAGGATATTATTATACCTGGGGGCAAAACACAAGCAGGAACTTCCTCCGAAGGAGGGCTGGCTATGAAGCTACGCGACAGTGCATCAGCTTTAATATTTTTAGACCCAGCCTTATAGGTGACCACAAAGTTAAATCTAGTAAAAAACAGCGCCCATCGAGCTTGTCTCGGGTTTAGCCTCCGGGCAGATTCTAGGAAAACCAGATTCTTGTGGTCGGTAAGGACCGTTACCTGGTGCCTAGCCCCCTCCAAGAAGTGGCGCCACTCTTCAAATGCCCATTTAATGGCTAAGAGTTCGCGGTTGCCCACGTCATAGTTACTCTCGGTGGGCGAGAACTTCCTGGAGAAGTAGGCACAGGGACGGAGATGGGTGAGGGACCTGGTACCCTGGGACAAGACAGCAGCCACTCCCACCTCGGAGGCGTCAACCTCCACGATGAATGGCTCCATTTGGTTAGGCTGAATCAGCACTGGGGCAGAGATAAAGCACTTCTTAAGGATCTCAAATGCCTGGACCACCTCCGGAGGCCAGTGGAGGAGATCAGCACCTTTGCGAGTAAGATCCGTAAGAGGATTAGCGATGACCGAGAAGTTAGCAATAAATCTCCTGTAATAATTAGCAAACCCCAGGAAGCATTGTAACGCCTTCAGGGAGGCAGGTTGGACCCATTCAGCCACAGCCTGAACCTTGGCAGGGTCCATGCGGAATTCATTAGGAGTGAGGATTTGACCCAAAAATGGTATCTCCTGCACCCCAAACACACATTTTTTGGATTTAGCAAAGAGTTTGTTTTCCCGAAGGGCGTGGAGCACCTTCCTGACATGCTCAATGTGGGAGGACCAGTCCTTGGAAAACACAAGTATGTCATCAAGGTACACTACAAGAAATACCCCCAGGTAGTCACTTAAAATCTCATTTATGAAATTCTGGAAGACCGCGGGAGCATTACACAACCCAAAGGGTATGACGAGGTATTCGAAATGACCTTCAGGCGTGTTAAACGCAGTCTTCCACTCATCCCCTTCTCTGACTCGGATAAGGTTATAAGCCCCCCGAAGATCAAACTTAGAGAACCATTGGGCCCCCTGAACCTGATTGAAGAGATCAGGAATCAAAGGAAGGGGATACTGGTTCCTTACAGTGACCTTATTCAAGTTTCGGTAATCGATGCACGGCCTAAGACCACCATCCTTCTTCCCTACGAAGAAGAAGCCAGCACCTACCGGAGAAGTGGAGGGGCGAATGTAACCCTTGGCCAGGCTTTCCTGGATATATTGTCTCATGGCCTCGCGTTCAGGACAAGAGAGATTAAATATCCTACCCTTAGGGAGTTTAGCTCCTGGTACCAAATCGATTGCGCAATCGTATTCTCTATGAGGAGGTAACACTTCGGAGGCCTTTTTAGAAAAAACATCAGCAAAGTCCTGAATAAACTCAGGTAGAGTGTTCACCTCCTCAGGGAGAGAAATAAAGTTAACAGAAAAACAGGACGTCATGCATTCATTACCACATTTAGTAAGATCCCCAGTATTCCAGTTAAACGTGGGATTATGCATCTGCAACCAGGGAAGGCCTAAAACCAAATCGGAGGATAATCCCTGCATCACCAGTACAGAGCACTGCTCCAAATGAATGGAGCCAACAATTTGTTCAAAAACAGGGGTATGCTGCGTAAAATAACCATTAGCAAGTGGAGTGGAGTCAATACCCACTACCGGGACAGGTTTAGGCAAATCAATCAATGGCATAGCTAGAGACATAGCAAATTCCACAGACATAATATTAGCAGAAGACCCTGAATCCACGAAGGCACTGCCGGTGGCAGACCTACCCTCAAAAGAGACCTGAAAGGGAAGTAAGATCTTATTAGGTTTCATATTTACGGGAAATACCTGTGGGCCCAAGCGACCTCCCCGATGGTCACTTAGGCGCAGAAGTTTTCCGGCTGCTTTTTCTTACGCCTAGGACAGTTGTTCACTTGATTCTTGTCATCCCCACAGTAGAAGCAGAGACCATTCTTCCTCCTACATTGTTGGGGAAACACGGAGGCCCCGAGTTGCAATGGTTCATCCGAGTTTTCCGTGGAAGAACGAAGCAGCGGAACCTCGGGAGCCATCAGGGGGAGCCAGAGGAGAAGGCACAAAAACGTTCAAGTCGTCGTTCCCTGAGACGTCGGTCAAGACGTACCGCTAAAGCCATAACCTGGTCTAGAGAGTCAGAAGAGGGATAGCTAACTAATAGGTCTTTAAGGGCGTTCGACAGACCCAATCTAAACTGGCACCTCAAGGCTGGGTCATTCCACTGAGAATCTACACACCACTTCCTAAAGTCAGAACAGTACTCCTCAACGGTTCTCTTACCCTGACGTAAGGTCACCAGCTGACTCTCGGCAAAGGCAGTCTTGTCAGTTTCGTCATAGATGAGCCCGAGAGCAGAAAAAAAAGGTCAACAGAGGAAAATTGAGGGGCATCAGGAGCCAAGGAGAAGGCAAATTCTTGGGGGCCGTCCTGGAGCCGGGACATAATTATACCCACTCGCTGGCTCTCAGAACCTGAGGAGTGGGGCCTTAGATGGAAATAGAGCCTACAACTCTCCCGAAAGGAGAAAAAAGTCTTACGGTCCCCTGAGAACCGGTCAGGCAACTTGAGGTGGGGTTCAAGAGGTGAGGTAGAGGGCACTATCTGGTTAGCATCACGCTGGTCGCACCTCTGAGCCAGGGCTTGGACCTGTAGGGAGAGACCCTGCATTTGCTGAGCCAGAGTCTCAAGGGGGTCCATAGTTGTGTAGGAACAAGGGTAGAAAAGGTAAATGGGCCTGTGATTATGTAATGTCGGGGTGGGGAGACAGACAGGTGAGCCCTAATCTACCAGCCACTCAGTCCCTGCCTATTTGCACGGCCCGTCCTAGGCGACGGCGTACAACTGGGTGACGGTCCCTACGCTTAATACGTGCATGACAGACAAACAGACAAGGGTACACAGAAGCTAAGGGAAATGGGGCAGTTGCCCATGGCAACACCGTGAGCAACAAGAGTAGTGAACGAGCAGACTCAAACCAGGAGTGTACGAGGTACCAAACGCAGAGCAGGAGAGTAGTGAACAAGCCGAGTCAAACCAGGAGTGTACGAGGTACCAAACGCAGAGCAGGAGCGTAGTCAGTAAAGCCAGGGTCAATAAGAAGCAGAGGTCAATAGAAATCGCAGGAACAGCAGAGCCAGGAAACAAAAGAGAATCACAGGCAAAGACAAGCAGCAAATAAAGGTATAAATAGACCGAGTGCGGGAGCTAGAACCGTCTGGCCAGGCTGTGATAGGTTCTCCCACTCCTCAGCCTACCAGCCTGAGTGGTAGCAGATCGAGTCACTCTATCAGACCTGGGAACAGATGCAGACTGATTAACCACGGGCGTCGACAAAGAAGCTGTGTATAGCAGATCCTGTAGGCTGGGTTCACACGACCACATTAACGTCCGTAATGGATGGACGTATTTCGGCCGCAAGTCCCGAACCGAACTCATTGCAGGGAGCCGGGCTCCTAGCATCATAGTTATGTACGATGCTAGGAGTCCCTGCCTCTCTGCAGGACAACTGTCCCGTACTGTAATCATGTTTTCAGTACGGGACAGTAGTTCCACGGAGAGGCAGGGACTCCTAGCATCGTACATAACTATGATGCTAGGAGCCCGGCTCCCTGCAATGAGTTCGGTCCGGGACTTCCGCCCGAAATACGTCCGTCCATTACGGACGTTAATGTGCTCGTGTGAACCCAGCCTTACAACTATACAGAGGCATTACATATGGAGAGAGAAATACGGGTTTGTCTGATAGACCATGTACCTATTCCACCCAGAGGAGGTAATCGTATAAAATTGATCAAATATAAAGAATTACAGTGGATAGAAAGTTTACAAACATTGAGACCTAATGGTCTCCATGCTGACTTTGTCACGCATGGTATGCTTAAGAAACTTGCTTGCCCACAGGGAGGGATGCGATGGATATATACCCTCTGTGTATATGAACTAGTGTATTAAACATTTATATAATATTTTGCATATTTTAATATTGTTTATCTCTTTCAGATCATCTACAAAGAATTCATCAAGTACCTACCATGTCTGCTTTGGACCCATTGTCCTGGTGTGTAAAAATGTCCATAAGCATGTAGTTCCCTTTTTAATATTATCAGATGCGCTGTTAAAAATACTGTCTATTAAGATACGTTGTATAAACATAGCAATTACAATTTTATTGAAACTCTATTCTGATGTTGTTGAGACATATATGCGATTGCTCTCTGCCAGTATACACATTGTGCATTATAGTAGCGTTTTTTTTTAATCAAAGTGGATTGACTGTTTATTACATTCACGCTTTTGAAGAACGAGCTCTCTGTAATAGAAATATTAACTCATTTATTACTTGATATATGAATTGATCACTTTATAAATGTCATATTTTTCTATAAGTATATACAGTGAAGGAAATAAGTATTTGATCCCTTGCTGATTTTGTAAGTTTGCCCACTGTCAAAGTCATGAGCAGTCTAGAATTTTTAGGCTAGGTAAATTTTACCAGTGAGAAATAGATTATATAAAAAAAAAAAAAGAAAATCACATAGTCAAAATTATATATATTTATTTGCATTGTGCACAGAGAAATAAGTATTTGATCCCTTTGGCAAACAAGACTTAATACTTGGTGGCAAAACCCTTGTTGGTAAGCACAACAGTCAGACGTTTTTTGTAGTTGATGATGAGGTTTGCACACATGTTAGATGGAATTTTGGCCCACTCCTCTTTGCAGATCATCTGTAAATCATTAAGATTTCGAGGCTGTCACTTGGCAACTCGGATCTTCAGCTCCCTCCATAAGTTTTCGATGGGATTAAGATCTGGAGACTGGCTAGGCCACTCCATGACCTTAATGTGCTTTTTTTTGAGCCACTCCTTTGTTGCCTTGGCTGTATGTTTCGGGTCATTGTCGTGCTGGAAGACCCAGCCACGAGCCATTTTTAATGTCCTGGTGGAGGGAAGGAAGTTGTCACTCAGGATTTGACGGTACATGGCTCCATCCATTCTCCCATTGATGCGGTGAAGTATTCCTGTGCCCTTAGCAGAGAAACACCCCCAAAACATAATGTTTCCACCTCCATGCTTGACAGTGGGGACGGTGTTCTTTGGGTCATAGGTAGCATTTCTCTTCCTCCAAACACGGCGAGTTGAGTTAATGCCAAAGAGCTCAATTTTAGTCTCATCTGACCACAGCACCTTCTCCCAATCACTCTCAGAATCATCCAGATGTTCATTTGCAAACTTCAGACGGGCCTGTACATGTGCCTTCTTGAGCAGGGGGACCTTGCGGGCACTGCAGGATTTTAATCCATTACGGCGTAATGTGTTACCAATGGTTTTCTTGGTGACTGTGGTCCCAGCTGCCTTGAGATCATTAACAAGTTCCCCCCGTGTAGTTTTCGGCTTAGCTCTCACCTTCCTCAGTATCAAGGATACCCCACGAGGTGAGATTTTGCATGGAGCCCCAGATCGATGTCGATTGACAGTCATTTTGTATGTCTTCCGTTTTCTTACTATTGCACCAACAGTTGTCTCCTTCTCAACCAGCGTCTTACTTAGGCCTCATTTACACGAGCGTATTATACGCGCGTGCGACGCGCGTGCTTTTCACGCGTGTCGTACGCACCTATAATAGTCTATGGGGCTGTTTAGACGATGCGTGAACTTTGCGCTGCGTGAGTGCGTTGCGTAAAACTCACGACATGTTCTATATTCTTGTGTTTTTCACGCAACACGCACCCATTGACTTTAATGGGTGCGTGAAAACAACGCATGCCACACGGACGGTCCTGTGTTGCATGCGCGAAAAACACGCAAGAGCTGTTATGTCCATTCTAATTAGTCTATAAAGCTACACAAAGCTACTCCAAACCAGGAAGTGCCTGCCTTTCAAGTGCGAGGGGGCAAGTCTAGCCAGTGCCAGGAGAGTTGTGTGCGGATAGTTTTGAGCGTTTCACAGCCATACTACAGCCATGCCGCGCGGGATGAATGTGGAGCGCCTCATCCTTTTTGTCCAGGAGCATCCAGCGATATGGGATACCAGATGTGAGGAGTATCATAACAGGACGGTGAAGGAGGACGCATGGGAGTTGGTGGCCAAAAACCTCTTTGGGCAAGAGTGGGAGACTGGCCGAACCCGGGACCGCACTCGGTTGGGTGACTACCTGGCATTTTCTGTCAATGCCTGTCATGCCTATCGAAAACCTGGGCCCTGTATGTGTATTGCGCTCATTAGCACGAGAAACTTTGGTGGAGCAGGTGCTTCCCCACGTCCCACCGCATTGCCATTGCAGGGCCCTTCATTTTGAAGTGAGAGGTGATAGTTCTGATGGCGTGTTATGTTTTTGTTACATCCAACAGTCCAAGATATCAAGACACGGTGGCGGAGCTGCCGTGATCAATTCAGGCGAGAGATGGGTGACAAGGGACGCAGCGGAGATGGGGCATCTCGCAAACGGCCCTACATATATACTAAGCAGCTGATGTTCCTGAAGGACATCATGGATATGCGCACGTAAGCGTTTATGCCGTTGCATGAGTGTAATGTGTGTTTGCCAAGGTCCTGTCTGCCAACGTGTTGTTGTGGGCAATGTTAGATATTGTAGTCATACTTTTTTTGCTCCTTGTAGAACCACCGACAATTTGGAGGACACAGCAGAGGAGACTGACGTGGGGGAGTCTGTGGCCGAACCCCCTGCTCCCAATATCCTGCCACCTAGCCCCGAGCCGACACCCCAGGAGCCCGCACCAGGCCAGTCAGAACGGCCGGTTGCCTCTCCAGCCCAGGAGCGGCCTGTGCGAGCCCGCAGTCGGCGTGTTCGTGCCCCACAGCCCTCCACAGCTACCCAGGTGGATACGCGGGTACTGGACTATCTCAGGCGAGCTGCAGAGGAGGATGGGAATGATGCCTTCGGCCGCAGCATTGTCCCCCTCCTACGCCTGGTGCCGATGGACCTTATGGGCCGTCTGCAGGCGTCGATCGTCACATTGATCGACGCTTGCAGACCGCCACACAATCCCCATATGTGTTTCACGGCAATAGAGCAGTGGCGAAATAATTACATGCCGCCACCCACGGCCCAGGTGCCTGGGCAATTCCACCCTGTTCCCCAGATGGTACGGCCGTATCCCTACATGCGCCCTATGGCTCACCAGCTGCCAGGGCACACATTCCACCCACCACATCAGCACCACTATGCTGGCGAGGGACAACCTACCCAGCTCCAGGTCCAGCATAGTGGTGCTGATATGCAGGAATATGCCTCCCCAGGACAAAGATACCAACACCTGTGAGTGTGTTGGTGGGAATATCTTTGGACGGCAATGTTGTGTGTGGTGCAAGGCTGCCCACGTTTGTTGTGTGCGCACGCTGTTGTTTTTTTGTTCGTTACACCATGTTCTTCGTGTGTATGTTCAGGTGCAAAACGTTTTAGTTGGCTCCAAAGCCATCAAGAAAAATAATCATGGTTAATGGTTTGCTTTCATGTTATTATTCATTTAGACCACACAACACAAGGTTTGCCACAATGTTCCTTTGCCTACACTCTCACACACCTCTGGCCTTTTGGACCAATGCATGGCCATGTGATATAAGGTTTTAGTTCATCTGTCGGGGTTTGACATAGCTTGAAAGCGATTGCAAAGTTTAGGTCCTGCCATGGGCCCCGAGGCAAACGAACTACACTTGCACTTGGACGGTCCTAAAGTGTAGTCGGCACAACAGGATATATGGGGAAAGTAACTCAGCAACTGTATAAAGTCCTGCTGAACCCCTGAGAGATGTAGAAACGCGCGTCAAGGGTCCTCTGGTTTTGCGCGTCCCTAACCCAACCCCAAACCCACAAATACACACAATAGTTACATGGTCACATGACACGTGGGTAGTGAAGCCGCCAAAGAACATACACCCCTTCAAAGGTCTTCTGGCCCCCACGGTGCTGGTCCAGATGGGCACGCAAAATATGCTGCCAACGTATCACGCACGCGAAGGCCAGAAGAGACAGAACGCCCTTGAGGATTCACCGGGACATTGTCAGTGGTGCCTGCATGTGTCAGGATATATTCTGCATCAAAGTTAGCATCATTAATGCGGCAGAAGTTATGCAGAACTACACCCGCTTGTATAACACGTGTGACATTCGGCATGGACAATTGCATGGTTGAGAGAAATACACGCCACCTGTTTGACATAATGCCAAAGGCACATTCCACACAGCGCCGAGCTCGTCCCAGGCGGAGATTGAACATGCGCCGACGGTCATCCAAGCCCCTTCTTGCAAAGGGACGCATGACTTGCCTAGTGAGTGCAAAGCCCTCATCCGCAACGATAACATATGGGATAGGGGGGCCACTGGAGCCCGGGAGGATGGAAGGTTCCGGCACCGCCAGTCGCCTATTGAGGAGTCGTTTTCCCATTCTTGAAGAACGGAATATGCGTGCATCAGCGGAGCTTCCATACGAGCCAATGTCAACAATAGTGAAACTATAATTGGTGTCCGCCAAGGCTAACAAGACCATAGAAAAAAACTGCTTGTAGTTAAAGTATTGGGAGCCACTGCGTGGGGGCTTTCTCACACGAATGTGTTTGCCGTCTAAGGCACCAATGCAATTCGGAAATTCTGTCGCTCTAAGAAATCCCTCCGAAATACATAGCCACTGTTCTGTCGTGGGCTGCGGCATGACCGTGCTCTTTAACCTCTGCCACAACACGACACAGGTGGATGTGATAATGAACGAAATGGTGGTCACTCCCAAAAGAAATTCAAAATGCAACGAATGATAGCTATTGCCTGTGGCCAGAAATCTAAGAAAAAACGAGAAAGAAATACAAAGGCAGAACATATGTTAGTGGAGGGTTGGATAAGCAGACAGCGGCATGGTCTAAGTGCAATCCGTTTCACACATACCTCAAGGTCACAAGCAGCCGTTCTTCGGCCGAAATGCAGCGTCTCATGTTGGTATTCTGGTAGGTGAGACCAGAGCGAGTTTGCGCAAGAAGAAGGTCAAACGCGGCCACAGACATGCGGCAGAAGGCACGAAATTTTTCGGGTTGCCGCCTTAACTCCTCATACAGGGTATGGAAATGGCCTTTTATAGTACGTTGCGCCACAAGTGGATGAACCCAAATGCGAGTTCTTAGGGTATGTGCACACACACTAATTACGTCCGTAATTGACGGACGTAATTCGGCCGCAAGTCCCGGACCGAACACAGTGCAGGGAGCCGGGCTCCTAGCATCATAGTTATGTACGATGCTAGGAGTCCCTGCCTCGCTGCAGGACAACTGTCCCGTAGTGTAATCATGTTTTCATGTTACACATATTGTTCTGCGCATGCGCCGTTTGGTGCAACGCAACAGTCATAGATCCTGACTACTTTACCAAAATGGCCACTGTTGGCCTCAAATCTACTATGCGCATTCGCGGAAGTGCACTCCATATTCATTGATATATGTCATATACAAGCGCCGCCCAATTCCTAGGGCGCCGGAAATACACACTGGAACATGGATCCACGGTACCACATGGTAAATGTTTTTAATTTGAAATGTATTGTTTACACATGTGAGTACTTAACCCCTTCCCTCTTTGGCCACTTTTGACCTTCCTGACAGAGCCTCATTTTTCAAATCTGACATGTTTCACTTTATGTGGTAATAACTCCGGAATGCTTTTACCTATCCAAGCGATTCTGAGATTGTTTTCTCGTGACACATTGGACTTTATGTTACTGGCAAAATTTGCCCGATACATTCAGTATTTAATTGTGAAAAACACCAAAATTTAGCGAAAAATTGCAAAAATTTGCATTTTTCTCAATTTAAATGTATCTGCTTGTAAGACAGGCAGTTATACCACACAAAAATGTTGCTAACTAACATCCCCCATATGTCTACTTTATATTGGCATCGTATTTTGATCATCATTTTATTTTTCTAGGACGTTACAAGGCTTAGAACTTTAGCAGCAATTTCTCCCATTTTCAAGAAAATTTCAAAATGCTATTTTTACAGGGGCCAGTTTAGTTGTGAAGTGGCTTTAAGGTCCTTAGATATTAGAAACCCCCAATAAGTCACCCCATTTTAAAAACTGCACCCATCAAAGTATTCAAAACAGCATTTAGAAAGTTTCTTAACCCTTTAGACGTTGTGCAGGAATTAAGGCAAAGTAGAGGTGAAATTTACAAAGTTCATTATTTTTTTCCAGAAATTCATTTTTAATCCATTTTTTTTGTACCACGGAATGTTTTACCCAAGAAATGCAACTCAATATTTATTGCCCAGGTTCTGCAGTTTTAGGAAATATCCCACATATGGCCCTAGTGCGCTAATGGACTGAAGCACCGGCCTCCGAAGCAAAGGAACACCTAGTGAATTTTGGGCCTCCTTTTTATTAGAATATATTTTAGGCACCATATCCGCTTTGAACAGGTCTAGTGGAACTAAAACAGTGGAAACCCCCCAAAAGTGACTCCATTTTGGAAACTACACCCCTCGAGGAATTTATCTAGGGGTGTAGCAAGCATTTTGACCGGCCAGTTTTTTTGCAAAAATTTTTGGAACTAGGCCATGAAAATGAAAATCTACATTTTTTCAAATAAAATGTAGGTTTAGCTAATTTTTTTTCATTTCCAAAAGAACTAAAGTAGAAAAAGCACCACAACATTTGTAGAGCAATTTCTCCCGAGTAAAACAGTACCCCACATGTGGTAATAAACGATTGTTTGGACACACGGCAGGGCTTAGAATGGAAAGTGCGCCATTTGGCTCTTGGAGCTAAAATTTAGCAGGAATGGTTTGCGGAGGCCATGTCGCATTTGCAAAGCCCCTGAGGTGACAAAACAGTGGAAACCCCTAACAAGTGACCCCATTTTGGAAACTATACCCCTCGAGGAATTTATCTAGGGGTGTAGCAAGCATTTTGACCGGCCAGTTTTTTTGCAAAAATTTTTGGAACTAGGTCATGAAAATGAAAATCTACATTTTTTCAAATAAAATGTAGGTTTAGCTAATTTTTTTTCATTTCCAAGAGAACTAAAGTAGAAAAAGCACAACAACATTTGTAGAGCAATTTCTCCCGAGTAAAACAATACCCCACATGTGGTAATAAACGGCTGTTTGGACACACGGCAGGGCTTAGAAGGGAAAGAGCGCCATTTGGCTCTTGGAGCTCAAATTTAGCAGGAATGGTTTGCGGAGGCCATGTCACATTTGCAAAGCCCCTGAGGGGACAAAACAGTGGAAACCCCCAACAAGTGACCCCATTTTGGAAACTATACCCCTTGAGGAAATTATCTAGGGGTATAGTGAGCATTTTGACCCCACAGGTTTTTTGAAGAAATTATTGCAAGTAGGCTGTGAAAATGAAAATCTAAATTTTTTCAAATAAAATGTAGGTTTAGCTAATTTTTTTTCATTTCCACAAGGACTAAAGGAGAAAAAGCACCATAAAATTTGTAAAGAAATTTCTCCCGAGTAAAACAATACCCCACATGTGGTAATAAACGGCTGTTTGGACACACAGCGAGGCTGAGAAGGGAAAGAGCGCCATTTGGCTTTTGGAACTCAAATTTAGCAGGAATGGTTTGCGGAGGCCATGTCGCATTTGCAAAGCTCCTGAGGGGACAAAACAGTGGGAACCCCCAACAAGTGACCCCATTTTTGAAACTACACCCCATGAGGAAATTATCTAGGGGTGTAGCAAGCATTTTGACCAGCCAGTTTTTTTACAGAACTTATTGTAAGTAGGCCGTAAAAATGAAAATCTACATTTTTTCAAAGAAAATGTAGGTTTAGGTATTTTTTTTTCATTTCCACAAGGACTGAAGGAGAAAAAGCACCGCAACATTTGTAAAGCAACTTCTCCCGAGTAAAACAATACCCCACATGTGGTCACAAACATCTGTTTGGACACACGGTAGGGCTCAGAATGGAAGGAGCACCATTTGGATTTTGGAATGGTTTCTGGGTGTCATGTCATATTTGCTGAGCCCCTGTAGTACTAGTACAGTGGAAACACCCCAAAAGTGACTCCATTTGGGAAACTGCACCCCCTGAGGAATCATCTAGGGGTATAGTGAAAATTTTGATCCCAAAGGTTTTTTGCTGAATTAATTAGAATTAAAGAGGCTCTGTCACCAGATTTTGCAACCCCTATCTGCTATTGCAGCAGATAGGCGCTGCAATGTAGATTACAGTAACGTTTTTATTTTTAAAAAACGAGCATTTTTGGCCAAGATATGACCATTTTTGTAGTTATGCAAATGAGGCTTGCAAAAGTCCAAGTGGGTGTGTTTAAAAGTAAAAGTCCAAGTGGGCGTGTATTATGTGCGTACATCGGGGCGTTTTTAATACTTTTACTGGCTGGGCGCTCTGAAGAGAAGTAACATCCTCTTCTCTTCAGAACGCCCAGCTTCTGACAGTGCAGATCTGTGACGTCACTCACAGGTCCTGCATCGTGACGGCCACATCGGCACCAGAGGCTACAGTTGATTCTGCAGCAGCATCAGCGTTTGCAGGTAAGTTGATCTTACCTGCAAACGCTGATGCTGCTGCAGAATCAACTGTAGCCTCTGGTGCCGATGTGGCCGTCACGATGCAGGACCTGTGAGTGACGTCACAGATCTGCACTGTCAGAAGCTGGGCGTTCTGAAGAGAAGAGGATGTTACTTCTCTTCAGAGCGCACAGCTAGTGAAAGTATTAAAAACGCCCCGATGTACGCACATAATACACGCCCACTTGGACTTTTACTTTTAAACACACCCACTTGGACTTTTGCGAGCCTCATTTGCATAACTACAAAAATGGTCATATCTTGGCCAAAAATGCTCGTTTTTTAAAAATAAAAACGTTACTGTAATCTACATTGCAGCGCCTATCTGCTGCAATAGCAGATAGGGGTTGCAAAATCTGGTGACAGAGCCTCTTTAAGCCATGAAAATGAAAAATATTTTTTTTTCCAACAAGATGTCGTTTTAGATACACATTTTTCATTTTTGCAAGGAATAGAGAAGAAAAAGCACCCCAACATTTGTAAAGTAATTTCTCCCGAGTACAGTAACACCCCATATGTGGTTATAATCGGCTGTTTACGTATATGGGAGCATTCAGAAGAAAAGGAGCGGTATTTATCTTTTGGAGCGTAGATTTTGCTGGAATGGTTTGCGGACGCCATGTTGCATTTGCAAAACCCCTGATGTACCAAACAAAAGTGACCCCGTTTTAGAAACTACACCCCTAAAGGCATTTATCAAGGGATGTAGTGAGAATTTAGACTCCACAGGTGTTTTTCAGAAATGAATACGCAGTGGATTGTGCAAAGTGAAAATTGCAATTTCTCCACTGATCTGCCCATTCACCGCACAAGATGTGGTGCCCCTAGAGAATCTTACCCCATAAATTGTTAAGCGGGTTCTCCCGGGCATGGTAATGCCTTACTTGTGGCCATAAATTGCTGTTTGGGCACACTGTAGGGCTAAGAAAGGAAAGACCGCCATTTTGAGCATGGATTTTGCTTGGTAATAGTTCTGTTTGGGGTTTTGCTGGTATTTCCGTTTATAATGTGGTGGCATATGTAATCTGTGCGGAGTACATCAGGGCATAATAAGAGGGTATAATAATGGGGTAAATAATACAATTATCCATAGATGTGTGTTACGCTGTGAAGCGATCCGTTATGCACAGGACGGTGTCACACTGATAAACGGTTTTCCTTCTTATCCCCCTTTTGTAACACTCTGCACCTTTTGGGGACTTTTTCTCCTTCGTAGTTTGGGAAATATTGCTGGGAAAGTTTTGCACTGGTATAATACGGGCGCCCTCACTTCCAGCGGATGTGCCATGTCCATTCCCTTTTCTAGTTCCTAAATACTAGGGCCCTGAAACTGAAGGAATGTTCCCCTCCGGCCTGCGCATTGAGATGTTTTTTCATCACCGCATTACTAGTGTCATAACTTTTTTATTTTTCAGTAGATTGAGCGATGTTCGGGCTTGTTTTTTGCGAGACCGGCTGTAGATTTTATTGGTACCATTTTGGAACACATACGACTCTTTGATCACTTTTTATTTCATTTTTTGGTAAAGGAAATTACCAAAAACAAGCAATTCTGGAATAGTTTTTTATTGGGTTTTTTTCGGCATCCACAGTGCGCCCTAAATTACATGTTAGCTTTATTCTGCGGGTCGATATGATTACGGCGATACCAAATGTATATAGTTTTTTTTATGTATTGCGGCTTTTGCACAATAAAATCACTTTTTTTATAAAATCATTTGTTTTCTGTGTCGACATTCTAAGACCCATAACTTTATTATTTTTGCGTGCACAAAGCGGTGTCAGGGATTATTTTTTGCGGGACGGATTGTCGTTTTTATTGGTACTATTTTGGAGTAAATGTGACTTTTTGATCACTTTTTATAGCATTTTTTGGAAGGAGATGTGACCTAAAAACAAAGATTCTGGCGCTGTTTTTCATGTTTTTTTTTTACGGCGTTCACCATGCGGGATAAATTACATAATTGTTTTGTAGTTTGGGTCGTTACATACGCGGCGATACCAAATTTATATAGTTTTTTTTATGTATTGCGGCTTTTGCACAATAAAATCACTTTTTTTATAAAATCATTTGTTTTCTGTGTCGCCATATTCTAAGACCCAGAACTTTTTTATTTTTGCGTGCACGAAACGGTGTCAGGGATTATTTTTTGCGGGACGGATTGTCATTTTTTATTAGTACTATTTTAGAGTAAATGTGACTTTTTGATCACTTTTTATAGCATTTTTTGGAAGGAGATGTGACCTAAAAACAAAGATTCTGGCGCTGTTTTTCATGTTTTTTTTTTACCGCGTTCACCGTGCGGGATAAATTACATAATAGTTTTGTAGTTTGGGTCGTTACGGACGCGGCGATACCAATTATGTATAGTTTTTTTTATTTTTACGGTTTTTCCCATAATAAAAGACTTACTATGGGAAAAAAGTCAGTTTAGCTTTATTTTTATTTGAAATGTGTGTGTTTTTATTGTTTTACCACATTTTTATTATCTTTTTTTTACTTTTTTTACTTGTCCCACTAGGGGACATGAGGGCCTGATGCCCCGATCGCTACTCTAATACACTGCACTACATACGTAGTGCAGTGTATTAGCGCTGTCAGTTATTCACTGACAGCAAGCCTATGAGGACACGCCGCAGGCGGGTCCTCATCGGCTCCCGTACAAGGCAGACTCGGACGCCATTTTCTGGCGTCCGATTGCCACAGCAACCCAGCGATTGCATCACTGGGTTGCCGATCGGGTGAAAATATTGAGCGCAGCATCTGAGGGGTTAATCTGCCGGATCGGAGAATAGCTCCGGTCCTGGCAGTTACAGGAGGGTGCCAGCTGTATAATACAGCTGTCACCCCGCGGTGATGGTGCCGGCTCTGCTCCTGAGCCCGCACCATCACTGCACCGTAAATATACGGCGCTTTGCGGGAAGCACCTCCCGACAGCGCCGTATATATACGGCGGATGTCGGGAAGGGGTTAATGTTGTGCTCACTAATTAGCACTTATGTCTTTATGTATGCAGTGTGTCACGAAGCGGGTTAGTGGACCCACTAGGCCGTACCGCCATAGCGGGAAGGCAGCTGGCCAAACCACAGGAAACCCCAGAAATACAATGTCCCGCACAAGGGTACCTGAATAGTCCGGATGGTGGCCGGAGCTCTGGCACAGATGAGATGGGTGCAGCAGATGGCGTCAAACGTGGTGGATGACACAGGAGCCGCAAGTTGCGCCAGTCGTGGCGGATTCCTCCGGACGTGGCCGATGACACAGGACGTGGCAGGTGACACAGGACGTGGCAGATTCGTCTGGACGTGGCAGATTCCTCTGGACGTGGCAGATGACACATGACGTGGCAGATTCCTCTGGATGTGGCAGATGACACAGGACGTGGCAGATTCCTCTGGACGTGGCAGATGACACAGGACATGGCATGACTTGATACTAAGGCAAAGCACGGGAAACAGGAACGGGGAACAAGGCACGGGTAACAGCAGGAACGGGAAACACAAAGGGACCATTTGCAAGACAGACTGGGAAAACTAACAACGCTCAGGCAAGGATTAGAAGGCCAGGGGCCTTTTTATAGACCAGGAAATTGTGGCAGTTGATGATGATGACGATTTCCTTATTGCGCGCACTGGCCCTTTAAGGCCGGGCGCGAGCGTGCGCGCGCACCCTACGGGACACAGCCGAACGTAGCGGAAGTGAGCGCTGGCGTCTCCTAGGAGGGAGACGGGGACCCGCGCTCACAGATCCATGGCTGCGGGCGTCGGGAGGTGAGTGAACCCGACGGCCCGCGGCCATGGACGCTACACAGTGATTTCAACTTTTATGGGGATGACTAAGTATATTTATCACTATGTTGTATATATTTTTTTTTCACAATTACAATGATTGTATTATTGTAATTTTCTACTTTTATGCTTATCACTTGTTAATGGGACTAATTGTCTGGTCCCCATATATTTCACCATTTTGTACATGGTTTGTATGCTTGAAAAAGGCTCCATATGTAGAGCCGAAACTGCAATTTTTTCACTGTGACTTGGAATGCTGCCTATTCTTGGACGACTATAGATACATAGAGAGATATTACATAGATAGATAGATAGATAGATAGATAGATAGATAGATAGATAGATAGATAGATAGATAGATAGATAGATAGATAGATAGATAGATAGATAGATAGATAGATAGATAGATAGATAGATAGATAGATGGATAGACGGACAGACGGACAGACGGACAGACGGACAGACGGATAGACGGATAGACAGATAGACAGATAGACAGATAGATAGATAGATAGATAGATAGACGAACAGACGGACGGACGGACAGACAGACAGACAGATAGACAGACAGACAGACAGACAGACAGACAGACAGATAGACAGATAGATAGATAGATAGATAGATAGATAGATAGATAGATAGATGAACAGACAGACAGACAGACAGACAGACAGACAGACAGACAGATAGATAGATAGATAGATAGATAGATAGATAGATAGATAGATAGATAGATAGATAGATAGATAGATAGATAGATAGATGGGAGATAGATGGATAGTTAGATAGAAATATATTTATTATTTTATTATACACTGTTCTCCCTCTCCTGACAGCCTGCCAGGAGAGGGAGAAGTTGGGGGGGGGGGGGGGGTGCCACTAGGGGGGTCCATGAGGGGGGGCACAAAGGGGGGGGGCGGGGGATTGCAGCGAGGGGGGCGAGGGTGCCACGACGATGGGGAAAGTATAGTGATCATTGTGACAGTCGTCACAATGATCACATGGCCAGAGACCTCAGTGATTGGTCTCTGGGCAGAGCTCCGTGATGTCAGCTGTCTAGAGACAGCTGTATCACAGAACTAAATGCCGCTTCAGACCGGCAAACAGGCTATCTCTGCAGGATGTTCTGGAACGGCCCTGCAGAGTTAATTAAGGGCAACCCGGACATTTATAGTCAATGGGCGGTCCGGAAGTGGTTAAAAAAAATGCAAAAAAAAAAAAGGGCAAAAACGCTGTCAATTTCTGAAGGAATTTTGAGGCAGATTTTTTTGTCTTACAATAAACGCTGTGTGAACATACCCTATGAGTGTAGTGCTTGATTTTAGCTGTTTTCTGTCTTTCTCTGAATAATTTTTGGTTGGGGTGCCCTGAGGAAATTTTATTTTTCCAGTGGTGCCTCGAGTCCGAAAATGTTGGGAAACTCTGTACTAGGCTACAGGATCACGCTGGCCGATGCAAGGGTCTCGTCGTGGAGCAGCTCAGTTCATCGGGGGAACGGGGCCTAGGTGAGTAAAAAAAATGTTGGAAAAATATGAAAGAAATCCTCCAGCTCACCTTGTCACAAGAAGGGTATAGGAATCAGCACACGGATCCTCGTGTCGGCACACGCAAAAGATACATCAGAAACAGGGGAGTTGGAACCAGCGCTGAGAGTGTAGTTTCTTGTTAAAACGGAAATCTATTTCCAAGTTTTATTAGGTCTTGGTTAAAATCGAAGCACAAGGGCTACGAACAAAAATATAGTGACAGGTAGGTATAGTCCAGAGTACAGAGAGAAGGAGAGGATAGGTGGTAGCCTACGCGTTTCAGACCCTCGCTAGGTCCTTAGTCATGGCTTATGATGAAGTCTGACTGTGAGGACAAAATACTGTGTTATTGAAGGGATTATAATATATTATTATTATACTGTATGGGGGGAACTAAAGGGAAACTAAAGGGGCATTATACGGTTTTTTATGGGGCATTTTTTTTATGATGGGGGTGGGGCGCCGAAAGATAATTTTGCACGGGGCGCCATCTATCCTAAGGCCGGCCCTGTCACTACCCACCACAGGTTTGAAGGCAGTGGCGTAACTACCACCGTAGCAGCAGTAGCGGCTGCTACGGGGCCCGCGGCATGAGGGGGCCCGTGTCGCCCGCCAGCCCGGGCCCCCACCATGGCCGGAGGCTCCGCTAGCAGCCGCTATGGCTGCTACAGCGGGACGCCACTGAACACTATGGCAGAGCGGGGAGGTATCTCCCCGCTCTGCCATTAACTGGTTCCCGACCGCTGGCTGTATTTTTACGGCCAGCGGTCAGAGTCCTTAAAACCCGAGCCATAGACTTTCTACGGCTCGGGTTTTAACTTGCTGCCCGCGCGATCGGGCAGCTGAATGTCGGGTCTCCGGCTGTCAGTGACTGCCGGGGACCCTGAGGAGAGGATAGAAGCAGCTTTCGCTGCTTCTGTCTTCTCTGATCACTTGTACACAGCGCTGAATGCGCGCTGTGTACAGGAATAGAGACAGCAGCAGCGGCGCTGTCTCTATTCCTCTCGGTGATCATGTGACTGGTCACATGATCGCCGGGTGCCGTTAGTGGCAGACTGCTGCTGGGTCTTACTAGACCCAGCACAGCCCTATTAGTGACAATCGTCACTATGAGAGGGCTGATTTCCCCTGTAACTGGGGCTGCTGTGCAGCTCCAGTTACAGTGGAAAAACATGGTGTAAAAGAAAGAAAAAAAATATATAAAGTTCCCCAAAGGTTTTCTTTGACCTTTGAGGGACAGACCATAGTAATAAAAAAAGAATAAAGTAAAGTGCAAAAAAAATGTAAATAATAAATACACATAAAATACCCACCCCCAAAAAAAAACGTTCCCCCCCGCCAATCATTGTTGTAACGCTAGCGCTGACCCAATTACCCTAATATAGACATGTAATATATAAAAATTTACGGTAGACAATGGCGATCACAAATAAAAGGTCTATTTTAGGGTAAAATTATGTTATTACCAAAAAAAAAATAGCTGAAATGTAAAAAAGCTTATTTTTTTACTATTATTTTCAAACTTTATGAATAAAAATTCTAAAATAGCAAAAAAGGTGTGTATAAAAACGATAAAAAAATGAAACCTGCATTGTCTACGGAAAAAACGTCGCAAAAATCACGTCGTTAGCCCAACAAATAAAAAAGTTATAGCCATTTAACTAACACGTGCTAAACGGTGTCTGGTCCTGAAGGCGCAAAATAGAGCAAAAGACATGTATCCCCCACCCCTCTCCACAGGATCTCCACAGGACAGGGGATACAGGTGTGATCGCTGGCAGCGATAGGGAGAACGGGGGACTGAAAGTCCCCTGAACTTCTCCATGACTAACCTCGGACTTCCGGGGTCTGTGTCGGCAGCTCCGTAGAAATGAATGGAGCGCCGGTCGTGCTTGTGCGCATGCGTGACCAGCGCTCCTTTCATTTTTATTGAGCTGCGCAGACTCCGGAAGTCCGAGGTTAGTCATGGAGAAGTTCAGGGGACTTTCAGTCCCCCGTTCTCCCTATCGCTGCCAGCGATCCCTCATGTATCCCCTATCCTGTGGAGATCCTGTGGAGAGGGGATACATGTATTTTGTAGGACACACTGTAGGTCGCATTTTTTTGGGAGGGGGGACGCTGTATGGCGTTCCCTACAGGGGGGGGAACGCTGTATGGCGTTCCCTACAGGGGGGAGCTGTATGGCGTTCCCTACAGGGAGGGGCTGTATGGCGTTCTCTACAGAAGGGGGGCTGTATGGCGTTCCCTACAGGGGGGGCTGTATGGCGTTCTCTACAGGGGGGGCTGTATGGCGTTATCTACAGGGGGGCTGTATGGCGTTCTCTACAGGGGGATGTATGGCGCTATCTACAGAGGGGGGGCTGTATGGCATTATCTACAGGGGGGGCTGTAAAAAAGGCACTATCTACAAGGAGGGGGGGGTTGTGTGACACCCAGGGGAGGGGGGGGCCCCAGTCAAAAGTTTGCTATGGGGCCCAGTCTTTCCTAGTTACGCCCCTGTTTGAAGGCTATGTAAACCTTTGAATGTGTTTTTTGTTGTTTTACCAGTCTGTTTGGTGCTACTTTGTAAATACTTTTTATTAAAAGATAATTTTTACTTTATGAGATACAGCTGCTTTGTATCCTGTATACAGAGCTGCTGTATCATGCACTGCAACCTTTATCTGTCAGGTCAGCGGGACTGACGGGTTCAGTGTCAGCGGGTCCTGCGTGTCTTTGTTCATAATTTGGATTTGATCAATAACAGGTGGATCCTGAACCGCCGACACTGAACCTGTCTGTCCCCCGAACCTGACGGATACAGGTCTCAGCGCACGATACAGCTGCTCTGTATACAGGATACAAAGCAGCTGTATCTCCAAAAGTAAAAATTATTTTTAATAAAAACTATTTACGAAGTTTCATAACACACACTAATAAACATTTTTATATTACAAAAGAGGTGTCCATAGCCTTTAAGATCTCTCCCCCTCCCCCAGGTATCCTCTCTCCTTCCTCTACCCCTCCCTTCAGATATCCTCTTTTCCCCCAGTTATCATCCCCCTAGTATAATGTCTCTCTTAGTGTCATCCACCCTCCATTATTATCTTCTACCCACTACTGCAACATCTCCCTGTCCCCATTGTCATCTAACCCCCCCCCCCCATAGAAAGCAAGGGTCTTACCCAGGTCTGTATGAACCTCCTGACACTGAAGCACTGCATTGTATCACTAGCAGCGGCTCTACGATAGCTCTTATCTCCTTATCTTACACAGCACAGGAGATAAGAGATAAGAACTGCTACCAGTGATACAAGACCATGAAGCAGAGCTTAGAGGGTATAGTACCGACATGGGTGTCATTGCTTTTTATTGGGGGGATGTGATGTGAGGAGGCTCCGGGCAGCAGCAGCATCCTGACAGACATTACATACTGACACAGACATCACATACTCACCATGTCAGATGTTTTCTTCTGTTGCTGCTGTTGCTGCTTGACACCTCCACTGCATTCAAACCTCCCGCTGCCTATATGACATCTCCCCTCCTTGTCTCATCCACACACGCTGTCACGCCGCTGTGGAGGAGGAGAAGGAGGAGGGGCGGGCACTATGTGAACACCGCACCCTTATGATTTTACTTTGATGCAAAGAACGGGTCCCGGCTCCATGATGGGCCCGTGAGCAAATGAATTCCAGCAGTGGAGCACGGGCCCCCATTTTTTCAAATTTATGACCGGGCCCCTGACGGCAGTGCCGCCAGTACTGCCCTGATGGCAGCCATGTTTATTTATATTTAGTGGCTTAGGTGGCATTAGTGTTCACAGTGTGCTGTCGCCATTTTCTTGTGTGATAGATAGATAGATAGATAGATAGATAGATAGATAGATAGATAGATAGATAGATAGATAGATAGATAGATAGATAGATAGATAGATAGATAGATAGATAGATAGATAGATAGATACTGTGTATACAGTGATCAGTCATAACATTAAAACCACTGACAGGTTAAGTGAATAACATTGATATCTGATATGTCGTTACAATGGCACTTGTCAAGGGGTGGGATATATTAGGCAACAACTGAACAGTCAGTTCTAGATTTACATAGAGTTACATAGTTAATAAGATTGAAAAAAAGACACAGGTCCATCAAGTCCAGCTTATAATCCTACCATGTTGAATTAGAAGAAGGCAAAACCTCCCATGATGCAAGTGCCAATTGCCTCATTAGGGGAAAAATTCTTCCCGAGTGTAAAACAGAATAATGCCATGGATCAACATCCCATCTCCGGAATCTAGTACTTATAACTTGTAATATTATATTTTTCAAGAAAGGCATCTAGGCCCCTGCTTGAATTTGTAATACAGCCATTTCCCCGCTCCTGACAAGTGTGCGTGCGCGGTCAGCATGAGGTGATGTGGTCGACTCTGCACTAATGAGCGCCGGTACAGAACACAGAGAACATGGCGGGCGGACTGCAAAACACCTCCATGTTCTGTCTTCCGTGCCGGCGCTCATTAGTGCAGCACCGGCTGAATCACATAATGCTGGCCGCGCACACTCACTTGTTGTCAGGAGCAGGGCAATGGCTGTATTACAGAGCCGCAGCCCCGCTCTAATGGCGGATATCAGAGAAATCTCTAATCTCCGCTGCTATTCCCTTGAATGCTGCGATCAAAGTTGACCGCAGCATTCAAGGCGAAAATGAGAAGGGGAATGAACTTTGGATCGCGTCACAGGGAATCCCTGCGATGCGATCGATGGTCATACCATATATGGGTGTAACGTCTATGGCCACGGTCTGTCGTTCTAACTTACACCTCGACGATCGCAGTCATGGACATCCTGCTGTTGTGCTGCGTCGTCCCCCTGTGAGGCACCGGCACTCACTTCCGGGTATGGAGACCGTCTCCCGGAGGGTGCGTGCGCGCTCGTGCCCGCTCTTAAAGTGCCAGTGCGCGCGCATGAAAATCATCATCATCAACTCACATGATTTCCTGGACTATAAGAAGGCCACCGCCCTTCTGATCCTCGCCTGAGCGTTGTTGTTGTTCCCCAAAGTTTGTCTTGCAAATGGTCTCCCAAGTGTCTCGACCGCTGTCTGGGTCATATCCATCCACCGCAGTCTTTGCCGCATCAGTCATTGGCAGGGTTGCCTTCTTGTTTCTCTATGTTCTCTGATGTCTTCAATAAAAGGGAAGCGGAGACCTTGCCGCCACATCGAGCATATGATTGTCCGATCGACTTGGTTCCTGATTCATCTCCTCGCGGTAGAGTATACCCTCTCTCCCTGCCAGAGACTCAGTCTGTGTCGACCTACATCAAGGAGAATCTGGAGAGGGGCTTCATTCGTAAGTCCTCATCCCCGGCCGGAGCTGGGTTCTTCTTTGTCAAGAAGAAGGATGGATCCCTCCGACCCTACATTGACCACCGAGGCCTCAATCGGATCACGGTGAAGAACAGGTACCCAATGCCTTTGATTTCGGAACTGTTTGATCGCATACGGGGGGCAAATTTTTTTTCTAAACTGAACTTGCGGGGGGCCTACAACCTGATTCGGATTCGTCAGGGTGATGAGTGGAAGTCCGCATTTAATACACGTGATGGGCACTATGAATACCTAGTTATGCCCTTCGGCCTGTGTAACGCCCCCGCAGTGTTTCAAGAATTTGTTAATGACATTTTTCGTGATCTCCTCTGTATCTGTGTTGTGGTGTATCACGATGACATTTTGATTTTTTCCCCAGATCCGGTAACTCATCATGTCCGCCAGGTGTTGCTTCGTTTAAGGGAGAATCATCTTTATGCCAAGCTGGAGAAGTGCATGTTTGAAAAAAGATCTCTTCCCTTCCTGGGCTATATCATCTTCGATCAGGGCCTCAAGATGGACCCTGAGAAGGTAAAGGCTGTCCTGGAATGGCCACGACCCCAAGGCTTAAGGGCCATACAACGCTTCCTGGGATTCGCCAAATTCTACCGGCTGTTCATTCCCAACTTCCCCCATCTCTACCCTCACAAGAAAGGTTAAGAATGCCAAAATGTGGACTCCGGAGGCAGAAGCCGCATTTGAAACCTTAAAAAAAGCAATTACGTCAGCCTCTATTCTTCACCACCCTGATGTGTCCCTACAGTTTTCTTTAGAGGTGGATGCTTCCTCTGTTGGTGCAGGTGCACTGTTGTTCCAGAGAGGTTCTAAAGGCAAGACTGTGGTATGTGGCTACTATTCCAAACTGTTTTCTTCCGCAGAGCGCAACTACTCGATTGGGGATCGGGAGTTACTGGCCATCAAGCTGGCCCTGTAGGAGTGGAGACATCTACTTGAAGGCGCAGTCCATCCTATCCTGGTCTTCACGGATCACAAGAATCTGACCTATTTACAGACTGCTCAACGGTTGAACCCTCGTCAAGCCAGGTGGCCATTGTTCTTTGCTCGGTTCCGGTTCGAACTCCACTACCGACAAGAATGTGAGGGCCGATGCCTTGTCTAGGTCGTTTGAAACTGAGGACACTGTGGAGTCCCCACAGAATATTATTGATCCTTCCTGCATCTTCTCTGTGAACCCTCTGCAGGTTAGTGACATTCCTGCAGGAAGAACTTTTGTACGTCTGGCAGACAGAGGAAGAGTCCTTCGCTGGGGTCACAGTTCCAAGCTGGCAGGTCACGCGGGTGCCCGTAAGAGCCGAGACCTAATCGCCCATCAGTTCTGGTAGCCCACGCTGCCCAAAGACGTCATGGACTTTGTCTCCTCCTGTATGGTGTGTGCAGCAAACAAAGTTGCCTACTCAGGACCAGCCGGTCTGCTCCAACCACTGCCTGTGCCTGATGCCCACTGGCGGCATGTTGCTATGGACTTTGTCACAGATCTGCCTCTCTCTGCGTGATGCAGCGTGATCTGGGTGGTGGTGGATCGATTCTCTAAAATGGCTCATTTTGTTTCCCTGACTGGCCTGCCTTCTGCTGCTCGACTGACTGACCTCTTCATACAACACATCTTCCGTCTGCACGGCTTGCCTCTGCAAATTGTCTCAGATCGAGGGGTCCAGTTCACCTCAAAGTTTAGGAGAGCATTCTCCTATAATAACCCTACTAGTGAGTCAACCACCTCCAGCTCGTTCTTCATAGTCTACGGCCAAAATCCTCGAATACCTCTTCCCGTCTCTACTATGTCCCAGGTGCCTGCAGCTGACTCAACCTTCAGGGACTTTCTGCAAATATGGCAACAGACCCGATCTTCTATTCTGCTGGCAGTTGACCGCATAAAGAAAAAAATCAGATACTAGAAGACGGGATCCTCCTCAGTTTCTTCCAGGTACGAAGGTCTGGTTGTCCTCAAAGAATATCCGGCTGAGGATGCCGTCCTGCAAATTTGCTCTCAGGTTCCTTGGACCCTTCGAGATCCTGCTACAAATTAACCCGGTCTCTTACAAACTGTGGCTGCCTCCTACCCTCAAGATCCCTAACTCCTTCCATGTCTCCTTGCTGAAGCCCGTGGTCCTGAACCGCTACTCTAGGACTCCTAGTTACGCAGTGGCTCCTGGTGGCTCGTCAGGGACTTTTGATATAAGGGAGATTCTAGCCACCAAGAAGGTGGGAGGAAGGACGTTTTATTTGGTGGATTGGAGAGGATTCGGTCCAGAAGAGAGGTCTTGGGAGCCAGAGGAGAACATCGATGCCCCTGTCCTCATGAGGAAGTTTCTCTCCCGTTCTGGCCCCAAGAAGAGGGGGCGTTGGAGGGGGGATACTGTAACATCTATGGACGTGGTCTGTCGCTCTAACTTACCCCTCGACGACCGCGGCCATGGACATCCTGCTGCTGTGCTGCATCATCCCCCTGTGAGGCACCGTCACTCACTTCCAGGTATCGAGACTGTCTCCCGGAAGGGTTCGCCCGCGCGCTCGTGCCCGCTCTTAAAGGGCCAGCGCGCGAGCATGAAAATCATCATCATCAACTCACATGATTTCCTGGACTATAAGAAGGCCACCGCCCTTCTGATCCTCGCCTGAGCGTTGTTGTTGTTCCCCAAAGTTTGTCTTGCAAATGGTCTCCCAAGTGTCTCGACCGCTGTCTGGGTCATATCCATCCACCGCAGTCTTTGCCGCATCAGTCATTGGCAGGGTTGCCTTCTTGTTTCTCTATGTTCTCTGATGTCTTCAATAAAAGGGAAGCGGAGACCTTGCCGCCACATCGAGCATATGATTGTCCGATCGACTTGGTTCCTGATTCATCTCCTCGCGGTAGAGTATACCCTCTCTCCCTGCCAGAGACTCAGTCTATGTCGACCTACATCAAGGAGAATCTGGAGAGGGGCTTCATTCGTAAGTCCTCATCCCCGGCCGGAGCTGGGTTCTTCTTTGTCAAGAAGAAGGATGGATCCCTCCGACCCTACATTGACCACCGAGGCCTCAATCGGATCACGGTGAAGAACAGGTACCCAATGCCTTTGATTTCGGAACTGTTTGATCGCATACGGGGGGCAAATTTTTTTTCTAAACTGAACTTGCGGGGGGCCTACAACCTGATTCGGATTCGTCAGGGTGATGAGTGGAAGTCCGCATTTAATACATGTGATGGGCACTATGAATACCTAGTTATGCCCTTCGGCCTGTGTAACGCCCCCGCAGTGTTTCAAGAATTTGTTAATGACATTTTTCGTGATCTCCTCTGTATCTGTGTTGTGGTGTATCACGATGACATTTTGATTTTTTCCCCAGATCCGGTAACTCATCATGTCCGCCAGGTGTTGCTTCGTTTAAGGGAGAATCATCTTTATGCCAAGCTGGAGAAGTGCATGTTTGAAAAAAGATCTCTTCCCTTCCTGGGCTATATCATCTTCGATCAGGGCCTCAAGATGGACCCTGAGAAGGTAAAGGCTGTCCTGGAATGGCCACGACCCCAAGGCTTAAGGGCCATACAACGCTTCCTGGGATTCGCCAAATTCTACCGGCTGTTCATTCCCAACTTCCCCCATCTCTACCCTCACAAGAAAGGTTAAGAATGCCAAAATGTGGACTCCGGAGGCAGAAGCCGCATTTGAAACCTTAAAAAAAGCAATTACGTCAGCCTCTATTCTTCACCACCCTGATGTGTCCCTACAGTTTTCTTTAGAGGTGGATGCTTCCTCTGTTGGTGCAGGTGCACTGTTGTTCCAGAGAGGTTCTAAAGGCAAGACTGTGGTATGTGGCTACTATTCCAAACTGTTTTCTTCCGCAGAGCGCAACTATTCGATTGGGGATCGGGAGTTACTGGCCATCAAGCTGGCCCTGTAGGAGTGGAGACATCTACTGGAAGGCGCAGTCCATCCTATCCTGGTCTTCACGGATCACAAGAATCTGACCTATTTACAGACTGCTCAACGGTTGAACCCTCGTCAAGCCAGGTGGCCATTGTTCTTTGCTCGGTTCCGGTTCGAACTCCACTACCGACAAGAATGTGAGGGCCGATGCCTTGTCTAGGTCGTTTGAAACTGAGGACACTGTGGAGTCCCCACAGAATATTATTGATCCTTCCTGCATCTTCTCTGTGAACCCTCTGCAGGTTAGTGACATTCCTGCAGGAAGAACTTTTGTACGTCTGGCAGACAGAGGAAGAGTCCTTCGCTGGGGTCACAGTTCCAAGCTGGCAGGTCACGCGGGTGCCCGTAAGAGCCGAGACCTAATCGCCCATCAGTTCTGGTAGCCCACGCTGCCCAAAGACGTCATGGACTTTGTCTCCTCCTGTATGGTGTGTGCAGCAAACAAAGTTGCCCACTCAGGACCAGCCGGTCTGCTCCAACCACTGCCTGTGCCTGATGCCCACTGGCGGCATGTTGCTATGGACTTTGTCACAGATCTGCCTCTCTCTGCGTGATGCAGCGTGATCTGGGTGGTGGTGGATCGATTCTCTAAAATGGCTCATTTTGTTTCCCTGACTGGCCTGCCTTCTGCTGCTCGACTGACTGACCTCTTCATACAACACATCTTCCGTCTGCACGGCTTGCCTCTGCAAATTGTCTCAGATCGAGGGGTCCAGTTCACCTCAAAGTTTAGGAGAGCATTCTCCTATAATAACCCTACTAGTGAGTCAACCACCTCCAGCTCGTTCTTCATAGTCTACGGCCAAAATCCTCGAATACCTCTTCCCGTCTCTACTATGTCCCAGGTGCCTGCAGCTGACTCAACCTTCAGGGACTTTCTGCAAATATGGCAACAGACCCGATCTTCTATTCTGCTGGCAGTTGACCGCATAAAGAAAAAAATCAGATACTAGAAGACGGGATCCTCCTCAGTTTCTTCCAGGTACGAAGGTCTGGTTGTCCTCAAAGAATATCCGGCTGAGGATGCCGTCCTGCAAATTTGCTCTCAGGTTCCTTGGACCCTTCGAGATCCTGCTACAAATTAACCCGGTCTCTTACAAACTGTGGCTGCCTCCTACCCTCAAGATCCCTAACTCCTTCCATGTCTCCTTGCTGAAGCCCGTGGTCCTGAACCGCTACTCTAGGACTCCTAGTTACGCAGTGGCTCCTGGTGGCTCGTCAGGGACTTTTGAGATAAGGGAGATTCTAGCCACCAAGAAGGTGGGAGGAAGGACGTTTTATTTGGTGGATTGGAGAGGAGTCGGTCCAGAAGAGAGGTCTTGGGAGCCAGAGGAGAACATCGATGCCCCTGTCCTCATGAGGAAGTTTCTCTCCCGTTCTGGCCCCAAGAAGAGGGGGCGTAGGAGGGGGGATACTGTAACATCTATGGACGTGGTCTGTCGCTCTAACTTACCCCTCGACGACCGCGGCCATGGACATCCTGCTGCTGTGCTGCATCATCCCCCTGTGAGGCACCGTCACTCACTTCCAGGTATCGAGACTGTCTCCCGGAAGGGTTCGCCCGCGCGCTCGTGCCCGCTCTTAAAGGGCCAGCGCGCGAGCATGAAAATCATCATCATCAACTCACATGATTTCCTGGACTATAAGAAGGCCACCGCCCTTCTGATCCTCACCTGAGCGTTGTTGTTGTTTCCCAAAGTTTGTCCTGCAAATGGTCTCCTAAGTGTCTTCCAGCTTCCCAGTATTCCCTGTACCTGTATCCTGTATCCCGTGCTATCCAGTTCTATCCTGGTCTACTGCCGCGCTGAACTGTTGTCGTGCTGTGCTGCATTTCCATGCCTGTTCTGCTACTCCATGCCTGACGTCTACCTGCCGCCTGGTCCCAGCCGAGCCTGCCTTGCTACTGTCTACATTGCCTCAGGTAACCTTTCTTTACTATAGACTCTGTACCATACCTGTTTGGCCAGCTGCCATCTAGCTACGTGGTACGGCTCAGTGGGTCCACACCCCGCATCGTGACATTCGGCAGATAGCCCAGGGTCTATTGAAGGACCCTAGGGCTGTCTGACCATGTTTCCTGTTGTTAGGGCATACTTAAGTATGTACTAACAACTGCCTGTGTACTATCAGTCGACACTGGCTAATGTACTGGCATATAGATAAATGTCATTATATTAAAGTTTAAAAATTTTAAAAAAAGTTAAATAAAATTATGTCATGCTAAATAATAAAAAAAAATTAAAAAAATACACACACACTTTTTACAATAAACATTAAAATAAAAGTCATGTACACATATTTGGTATAGTCGCGACTGTAATAACCTGCACAACAAATTTATAGGGTAATTCATGATGTATACGCTGTAAAAATATAAAATAAAATCTGCTTTCTTTCGCTTATTAATGTGAGGCACATGGTATTATGAATTTAGTACCTCCATGTGCCTCACATTAATAGTAATTAACACCATCATGTACCTCACACATTAACCCAATGTTGTCCATTATGACTGTGAGAAACATGATGGTGTTTATTACTATTAAAGTGAGGTACATGGAGGTTTAAAATTCATCACACCATGTACCTCACATCAGAAAATGGAAGAACTTTTTTTTAGTATTGGCAAAGTATCGTTTTGGTATCGAGAAGCACAGTGCTACACAAAGTATCGGAAGTCCAAATTCTAGTCAACACTCAAATCTTGTTGAGATTCGTCGATTGATTGGCTCTACATCATAATGTATTCCATTATACCTTTTATTATTAATAAAGGGAACTGTAGGACCTCCTTCAGCTTAGTATCATCTGCAAATACAGAAATTATGCTCTGTACACTCTCTACAAGGTCATTTATAAACATGTTAAAAAGAAGAGGGCCCAATACTGACCCCTGTGGTACCCCACTGGTAACTGTGACCCCCTCTGTGGATGTATTATTAATAACCACACTCTATCACTGAGCCAGTTGTTAACCCAATTACACATTTTTTCCCCTAGTCCCAGCTTTCTCATGTTATGCACCAACCTTTTATGTTGTACAGTATTAAACACTTTTGCAAAGTCTACATACAAAACATCCACAGCTTTACCCATGTCCAGTCTAGAACTTACCTGTGACCTGTTAGAAGCAGAAAAAGTGCTATAGTGTAAGGCTCTGTTCGCACTGAGTTTTTTTGCAGGCAGAAAAATCTGCCTCAAGATTCCTTCAGTAATTTTGAGGCAGATTTTGCCCTGCCTGCACTTTCTTTGCCGCCCTTTTTGCAGCGTTTTTTTGCTGCATTTTTCGGCCATGGCCATTAAGTGTTGCAGGCAAAAAACACAGCGAAAAATGGAAAAAAGGGGAAAGATGGATCCAGCGTGGATGCGTTTAAAATGGAACGAGTTCCAAGTTTAATTAATCAAATAATTCTAAAAAAGAATAGGACTTGGTTGAAAGTGTAAGATCCTGGAGTGTGAGGAAAATATCCAATGTAGAAAAAGCCTACGCGTTTCTGACGCTATCTGCGTCCTTAGTCATGGCTGGTAGCATTACCAGCCATGACTAAGGACGCAGATAGCGTCAGAAACGCGTAGGCTTTTTCTTCATTGGATATTTTCCTCACACTCCAGGATCTTACACTTTCAACCAAGTCCTATTCTTTTTTAGAATTATTTGATTAATTAAACTTGGAACTCGTTCCATTTTAAACGCATCCACGCTGGATCCATCTTTCCCCTTTTTTCTGCTATACACCATCATGAACCGACACGAGGATCCGTGCGGGGTTATTCTAATGAACTAGCAATACAAGGTGAGCTGGAGGCTTTCTTCATTTCTTTGTTACAGCGAAAAACGCTTTCTCTGCCTCCCATTGATTTCATTGGGAGGTCAGAGACGGAACAGCGGGAAGAAAGAGCATGTCGCTCACGCTATCTCCCAGATAGGATTTGCCCATGCAAGAGCCTTGCCAGTGAGGAGAGAGATGATGAAAGCGACCCTTGAGCCGTCAGACGAAAATGCACTTGTATACAGACTGTAGTGGATTTGGCACTGGTTCAAGAATCCACGACAGGTGCCTGCGTCTCCATCATAGCGGTCAGGAAGTGCCAAAGAAAAACGAGGATCAACACTGCCAGGCGGTGTAGTATGAGGATCAACACTGCCAGGAGGTGTTTTAGGATAAACGACAGCTTGTGACGTCACCTTGGTCTTGGATCGACCAGCGGGGTCCATGGCCTGAGCGTACTGTCAGGTTGGGTTCGTGGACCCACTGGGCCGTACCGCCTTAATGGTATGGCAGCTGGCCAACCGGGCGCAGGGAACAGTCTATAGTTCGTATGGGGTACCTGTGGCAGCTCGGACAGTAGCAAGGCAGGCTCAGTAGCAACAGGCAGACGTCAGGCGTAATGTAGCAGGACAGGTGTGGTATACAGCACAGCACAACTACAGCTCAGCACGCCACTAGACCAGGATAGCACGGGATACAGGATACAGGATATAGGTACGGGGAACACTGGGAACTGGAAAACACTAGGAGACCATTTGCATAGACAAACTTAGGGTATGACAAAAACACTCAGGCATGGGAGGAAGGGGCCGGTCCCTTCTTATAGTCCATGGTACTCATGGGCTAATTATACATTAAAGTCTGGTGCGCGCGCTGCCTACAGGACCCGGCCGAGGTGAGCGGAAGTGAGCGCTGGCGTCTCCTGAGGAGGAGACTAGGGCCAGCGCTCGCAGACCCATGGCTGCGGCCGTCAGGAGGGGAGTGAGCCTGACAGCCCATGGCCATGGACATGACACCTATAACCTGCAGTTATGTAGGTTTACACATATAACGTGTAAGTTCGATAAATGTTTATGTGTATTTACCATGAGTAGAACATACCAAGTTTGAAAAGGTTTAATCTTTATTTTTATTAATTTAGGCAATTAGACAATCAGTTTTTTATTAGAAGATTTCACCCAAAAATAAGCTGATCATAGAGTCCCGCTGCTTATCCCCCCCCCGCCCAGCAGTTAGCTGTAATATGCTGCGTTTTCTTGCAGGTCCACTAGAGTAGAGCTAAAGCATTACACAGAGCCTATTTAAATCAATGGACAGGGACAGGCTGGGTCCTCCAAAGAAAGAGAGAGAGAGACACTAGACATAGCTGCTCTCTACTCCAGATTATTGATGGAGGTTTCGAATTAGGGACATCTTTCTATTAACTCAGTTATTATAGTGCTCTAATAGGGTATTTTAAAAGACTTTCATAAACCAGACAACCCTTTTAATATTTTGTCTTCATTCCACGCATTCTGCATTCTTGCATCTAAAGTACAGGTGTTTGTGTGCACCAGTCTGCTGGTCCACAAGTGCTATCAAGACTGGAATTGAAATGGTGCTAGAAGATGGAAGAACCTTAACCCCTTCCCTCTGCAGCAAATTTTTATTTTTTACTTTAATGGGTTCTGTCGGGTTTCCGTCATGGCTTCTGTTAACGCAATCATGGGCCAAAATATATTAGACTGAAATTTGTAATGGGTATGTCAACCGATACCCGCCCTCCATTGATTTATCCAGTTTCCAAATCATAGGTGATCGATATATATACTGTATTTCTGAGAGAAAAGATTACACAAGAGACCATGCATGTATGCTCAAAATCCTTCTCTGATCTTTATTGATCCAAACAAGTATATAAGTATGATGATAGAAAAGGTGTAGGCTTTGATTTCAGCCAATCATCTACAATATGATAACGACTCTGATTCAGCAAATGAAATTATTTTAATGCTTTATAATGATTCTTCACCCGCCAATGTCCCCCCAGGTGGCCTGCCCTTTGTCACATAGGGGAGACACACATAAGTTAATGTGTCTCTACTTCTTATCTAACTAGAGAATGGAGACTGCAGATAAGATGGCCCAACATTAAATCATTTAAACAAAGCCCTTCTTCAAGGCTGACCCCCTCCCTTATGGTAAACAATTCTACCATTCCATTCTACCAAGGATAATTGACCTGCTCTTTACAAGAATAATAAAAACATTCAATTCAAGATCACATAACATAGAATTGTTTCAAGACATCTTCTGACTTAGATCAATATATTACTTATTAATCTCAAGATGGCTCCTTCAGGCCAAAAGATGGATTCCAACGATCCAAAATGGACGCCTACTATACAAGATGGAGTCCTTGCAAAATGTTAGTTATCTTTTAAACATATTCTAATCACTTTCACATTTCCCACCTTTTGTTTATATGAGGACATTTTGCGTCCAGGCCAGGTACTTAAAGGAATAGTGTCGCCAAATTATTTTTTTTTATATCAGTTTGATGTTAGTGTTTTATAAAAAACTTTTGTATTTATTTGTGTGTTTGTGTGTTACTTTTTTTTATTTTTTTACTTTTTCTTCCCTATGGGGGCTGCCATTTTTTTTTCCATTTCTGTATGTGTCGATTAACGACACATACAGACATGGAATACGGCAGCTACAGTCCCATAGTGAATGCGAACGGGGCCCGTTCCATCCACTATGGTGTACGCCGTCTGTGTGGGAACGGCGCATGCGCCGCTCCCACACAGTCCAAGTTGAACTGAGCGCCGTCCGGCGCCATTTTCCTGTAGACCGGAAGTCGCGGCCGGACAGTAAGATTACTACTTCCGGTCGTGGCTTCCGGACTTGTGCACTTGGAGAAGCGGCAGCAGACGGAGCGGACGGACCGGAGGGAGCGGCGGCGGCAGGAGCAGGTAAGTGATTTCTATGTATGTTCGTGTTTCAGTGTGTTTACTAGTGTATGTAAACCTACTACACTGTGTGTTAGCTCAAAAAATGGCGACACACAGTGTAGGAGGTTAGACCGTTCAATCCCCTCGTTTCTCCCGGCACTAGCCAGGATAAAGGAGGGGGGGATTCTGAGAGCTCACTAGAGCGAGGGATTTTCTCCCAATTTTGCAGCATAAAGCAATGTGGTTGCTTTACCACATGCAATGCTGCAATTTTGGGAATTGCTCCATCTAGTGACCAGTGCTGGGAAATATTATAAATTAGAATCTAATTTATAATATTTCCTGACTCGTGAAAAAAAAAAAAAAATTAGAACAATGTTTAATCACCTACACACTAATTGTTTAACTAAAAAAAAAAAAAATTTTTTGCTAGCAACACATTCCCTTTAAAGGAGGGCTTTTCCCCCCTTGAGGACTTACCTAAACTTTTCACCTCATCCCCTGGGCATGCCAACAAAATTCCTTCCCATAATTGTTTCACTCATAGGGTACACTTGATCAAAGGATCTGGGAAGGTGGGTAATCGTTTTAGCCTTTGCAGCGAAGAATTGCAAGAGTTTTGTCAGGCCTCAAAATATGAGCGTCAGAAGCAAATATAATGCAATACATAATAAAACAACCTGCAGGATGAACTGGAGAAACCCTATTATCCATCTCCCAACACCCTTAAACCAGTTAGAGGGATTGAGCAATGACAACCAAACCGGCCCCTCCAGGTTCCAATCATCTTTAGAATTGGCTTTCCTGAACCCTTCCTTTATTTTCGTAGCTTGTTCTATATCATGCTTGACCTGCATAATGCCAATAGGGTCTATATAATGGCAACATGCTGCGCCAACTACTTGGCACATGACTCTTGGGCAGCATTCAAAACATCTCACATAATCTGTAGCATTGTCCAATCTTTCAGTCACTTTCTCTATATTATGTGCATTCTTTACTGTTAGGCTGGATTCACACGAGGTCATTACGTCCGTAATTGACGGACGTATTTCGGCCGCAAGTCCCGGACCGAACACAGTGCAGGGAGCTGGGCTCCTAGCATCATAGTTATGTACGATGCTAGGAGTCACTGCTTCGCTGCCGGACAACTGTCCTGTACTGTAATCATGTTTTCAGTACGGGACAGTTGTCCGGCAGCGAGGCAGAGACTCCTAGCATCGTACATAAGTATGATGCTAGGAGCCCGGCTCCCTGCACTGTGTTCGGTCCGGGACTTGCAGCCGAAATACGTCCGTCAATTACGAATGTAATGACCTCGTGTGAATCCAGCCTTAAACATACTAATATTGGCAATAATCCAAACTTCTCCTCCACAGTACTTGTATTGGTCATAATTGTGTTGCACTCTCATTTACTGTCCTAATGGGACCTTTACCACTGCAGATATAACAGGTCATGGGCAGCATCTTCCTCAAATCTAAAGACTCCCAGCTAACATAACCTCAGTGTTCTCATTGCTGCCATGTACTTCTTACTTATGAGTGACAACAACCAGTGACCTTCACCTCATACCTCCACATAAAACTCCTCAGCTTGTAATTTGCAGTACCGTGGCATATTTACACACATTATAATTATAAACCTCAGACAATATAAACAATAGGGCCTCAACTAATAAAATAATGCTATCACCAATCTCATGACATCACCCTTCAGGTTTGGGTCCCATCAGTTTATTGACAAGTCCTGTACATCATCGTCCTCTTCTTCTTTTGTCTTCTTCTTCTCTTCACTGACTGTCACCCTTAGGGTAACCCACACAATTGTGGAGTCAGGCTATACGGTGGTGTCCAGTCGGTGATTTATTATTACCCTCCTCCTGATCATTTACTTATTAAAACACTTCGATACTGCTGACGGATTCACTCAGGTCTTTGGTCTTTTCTTTACTTTGATCTTTGCTGTTGTCATCAGGACTTGGTTTGGTCCTTCTCATCTGTCAGACACCGTCTGTTTTAGTATATGTCACCGGGCTTTACACAGCACCTCATGCTGTGAGCCTGAGGTGAGATCCCACATAGACGGAGTAGTGGAGTTTTATTGTGACTACCACAAGCACTCCGCATCTGTCCTCTTCCTCCGGTAAGTTGCTTATCTGCACGGCTGCTTAGAATTGTGACACTGCCGTCAGTTCATGACAAGCGCGTTGCATAGGCTCAGGCTGCGCCTGCCGCATCTCAGTGATGGAGTTCATCATGTTAAAAGTCTTTTAGTTCATGTTTACTGGCACTTGCTGGGGACTCAACCCTTGTCAATTATTAAAATAAATGCTAATCTGGTGATAACATCATCTGCATACACTATAAAAGTTGTACATACAATAGTAATGTCAGGCCCTTAAACTAAATCAAACAATCACCTGTATGTAAGAAAAACTTATTTGTCCCAATGGACAGGGCACCTAGAAAATGTATAGTTACTGGGTACATTTTATTTGCACTTGGTGTTACACTTTTCAGCTTCTACTTACAGAAATATTCACAGATACCATAAGTTTTATGTTTTCAGTGTTTATTTGTGAAAAACCACAAATCTGACATGTGTCAGTTTATGTGGTAATAACTCTGGAATGCTTTTATATATCCAAGCGATTCTCAGATTGTTTTCTCATGACACAATATACTTTATGCTAGTGGTAAAATTTGGTCGATATATTCAGTCTTTATTTGTGAAAAACCACAAAATTCAGAGAAAATTTTCAAAAATTAGCATTTTTCTAAATTTGCACTTGGTGTTACACTTTTCAGCTTCTACTCACAGAAATATTCACAGATACCATAAGTTTTATCTGACAAGTATCTGAAACCAATTTTTTTCCCCTACTCTTGTTTGTTTTACCTGGGAAGGCCTCTCAAGGTCTCTTCTCTTCGTGGGAGGCGGGTATGATAAAGTTGGCATCGGTCTGCCATGACTGTTCTGTAGGCAAATCAAACAGCTCTAACAGAATTTACCAGCAAAAGTTGTAAAAACCTGGGACATACCAATTAGATCTCACCAAATCGATCCTTGCAGTCTTGGGACATATGTGAGGCCATACACAATCAATGCAAGTGCCATCAAGAGTGCCTTGGATACTACCGGCTTACCTTCCTTTATCCGTCCACATTCTGTTAGAATCTGGTTTTCACGCCGTCCGCTCCCAGTTGGACACTTCCTGTGGAGGACAATCTTTTACATCGCATAAACATTAATTGATCTTAATCAGATAATTCAGTTGAAGAAAAACATTAACAATGACATATTTATGTTAAACATTCACACTGGGTAGTAACTAAAACTGATACATACAAACTGATTCTTCTTCTTTTTATATATATACTGCACAGAATTTTCTGCTCTAATATTTTCCTTTCACAACAAAAATATTTTCAAATGGGAATATACTTGCACTAAGAAGTTATCATTTACACAAACATAATACTGACACATGCCTCCAATAGTCCAATGCTAAGGCACGCTGATCCGAATTTTACATAAAACCTAACCTCCGTTTTTAATATTCCCACAGCACTTCTTGAATACCATTATTAACCCCTTAAGTACACAGCCTGTTTTGGCCTTAAGGACACAGCCAATTTTTTCAAATCTGACATGTGTCACTTTATGTGGTAATAACTCTGGAATGCTTTTATATATCCAAGCGATTCTCAGCTTGTTTTCTCATGACACAGTATACTTTATGTTAGTGGTAAAATTTGGTCGATATATTCAGTCTTTATTTGTGAAAAACCACAAAATTCTGAGAAAATGTTCAAAAATTAGCATTTTTCCAAATTTAAATGTATTTGCTTGTAAGACAGATAGTAATACCACCCAAAATAGTTACTGGTTAACATTTCCCATATGTTTACTTTATGTTTGCATCGTTTTTTAAAAGTATATTTATTTTTCTAGGACGTTACAAGGCTTAGAACTTTAGTAGAAATTTCTCACATTTTCAAGAAAATTTCAAAAGGCCATTTTTTCAGAGACCAGTTCAGTTCTGAAGTGGCTTTGAGGGCCTTATATATTAGAAAGTCCCCATAAATCACCCCATTTTAAAAACTAGACCCCTCAAAGCATTCAAAGAAGCATTCAGAAAGTGTTTTAACTCTTTAGGAGTTTCACAGGAATTAAAGCAAAGTAGAAGGGAAATTTACCATTTTCATTTTTTTTGCCAAAATTCATTGGTAATAATTTTTTTCTTTAACACAGAAGGTTTGATCAGAGAAACGCAAATTTATATTTATTGCCCAGATTCTGACGTTTTTTTTAGAAATATTCCGCATGTAGCCCTAGTGTGCTAATGGACTGAAACACAGACCTCAGAATTAGAGGAGCACCTAGAGGATTTTGGGGCCGCCTTTTTAGAATATATTTTAGGCACCATGTCAGATTTGAAGAGGTCTTGTGGTGCCAAAACAGTGGAAACCCCCCAATAGTGACCCCATTTTGGAAACTACACCCCTCAAGAAATTTATCTAGGGGTATATTTCGCATTTTGACCCCCACAGTTTCTTTACTAAACTTATTGGAATTAGTCTGTAAAAATGAAAAACGTAGACATTTTTAATTTTTACAAGGAATAAATGAGAAAAAGCACCCCAACATTTGTAAATCATCTTCTCCCGTTTACAGCAATGCAACTTATGTAGTAATAAACTGCTGTTTGGATCCACGGCAGGGCTCACAAGGAAGGAGCACCATTTCGATTTTGGAGAGCAGATTTTGTTGGAATAGTTTTCAGTGCCATGTCGTGTTTGCAACGCCCTGGAGGGACCAAAACAGCGGAAACCCCCCCCAAAGTGACCCATTTTTTAAACTGCACCCCTCAAAGAATATTTCTAGGGGTATGGTTAGCATTTTGACCCCACATGGTTTTTGCAGAATTTATGAGAATTATGCCGTGAAATTGAAAATCTAAATTTTTTCTAATAAAATGTCGTTTTATCTCACATTTTTTCATTTTTACAATAAATAAGGGAGAAAAAGCACCGCAACATTTGTAAAGCAAACTCTTCTGAGCACAGCAATACCCCATATGTGGTAATAAGCTGCTGTTTGGACACACGGCGGGGCTTAGAAAGGACGGAGCTCAAGTTTTGCTGGAATGGTTTGCGGCGCCATGTCACATTTGCAAAGCCACTCAGGGGCCAAAATAGTGCAAACCCCGCAAAATTTGGGAATCTACACCCCTTTTGCTCATTCATTGGCTGATCGTTGCCCTGTTTACACAGGGTAATGATTGGGAATGTGTGTTCATATGAACGCTCGTTTGCCTGATCATTGTCCCGTGTAAGGCTGTGTTCACATCACCGTTGCCCTTCCGTTGAGGGGTGCCGTCTGATGTTTCCATCGGGTTAACCCCTCAACGCAATGGGGAGTGACAGGGTTCCATAGTTTTTGACAGAATCAATAGCGCAGTCGACTGCGATATTGATTCCGTCAAAACAACGGAACCCTGTCACCTTTAGCAACGTTTCGGTCACCATTGATATCAATGGTGAGGAAAACGGAGGCTTAGGTTTTCGTTTGTCTTTCTGTTGAGGAGTTAACCCAACGGAAACCTCCGGCGGAACCCCTCAACGGAAGGGCAACGGTGATGTGAACAGGCCCTAAAATAGCCTTAAAGGAAAGGTGTCATGATTTTTTTTTTATTATTAATTTATGTGTTTGTATTTAATAAAACTATTTTTTCACATAAAATGTTTTTTTTTTATTAACACCTTTTTTTAATTCACTGTGGACTGGATGGAATATGGCAGCTACAGTGCATAGGACATAACGAACGGGAGCCGATCATTCCATCCTCTGCCTCTGCCGTCTAGCTCTATACTGCGCATGGGGGGGGGGGTAGTTCGACGGAGCAGCGGTGCTCGCCGCTGCTTGATAGAGCAGCGGTGCTCGCCCTGTTCCCTCAAAACAGCTGATTGGCGGCTATGAAGGATCAGCGGCACATGAGCACCGCTGATCCTTCATAGATACTTATAAGCTATTTTGAAGGATCAGCGGCGAGCACCGCTGCTCCGTCGTTTATTGCTCCTACTGTGAATCGCCCTCTAGCGGCGGTTCACAGTATTACAGCCTTCTCCTTTTCACATGAATAGGAGATGCATTCAAAGTAGGAACAAGGAACGACAGAGCAGCGGTGCTCGCCGCTGTTCATTCAAAACAGCTGATTGGCAGCTATGAAGGATCAGCGGCACACGAGCACTGCTGATCCTTCAGAGCCGATTATCAGCTATTTTGAAGGATCAGCGGTGAGCACTGCTGCTCCGTCGTTCCTTGCTCCATCTGTGAACCGCCGTGTAACTACATGGCGATTCATAGTAGGAGCAAGGAATGAAGAAGCAGCGGCATATTACTAACTTTTTTTTTCTTTTGTTTTTCAGGTTTCACTAGACCATTTGGACTACGTCGTAGATTCGTTGTATTATTTCGATGATCGACTTTTTTTTGTCTTTTAAATAAAATGGTGAATGAGGGTTGTGTGGGAGAGTTTTTGTTTCCATAAAAAAATATTTTCTTATGTCTCTGTGTTTTTTAATACTTTATTAGCGCCTTAGTAATGGGAGTTGTTTTTGACGACGTCCATTACTAAGGCGGGGCCTAGTGTTAGCCAGTAAAAATGCTAACTATCGCCCCATTATTTCCCCGGTACCCACCGCCACCAGTGGTCCTTCCCAGCCTTGTAATGCTAGCCTGTGGCTGTTTTATTGTATCTGGCTGGTTATGAAAATGGGGGGGGGGGGTCAGACAACTTCCATTACCAAGGCGCTAATAAAGTATTAAAAAACAGAGATATAACTCCCTGTTCACACAGAGCTTGCAGCGCCATAAAACCCCTGAAATCCCCTCGCATTGATTTCAATGGGAGGCAGAGGCGTTTTTTTCCCGGGTGGCTTTTGACCGTTCGCAGGGAAAAAAAAGCGGCATTTCCTTTCTTGCGGCTTTCGTCTCTGACCTCCCATTGAAATCTTTTCGGAGGCATTATTCGTGGCGTTTTTGTCCATGGTTCTTGCTATGCTTCAATGGCCGCGAGTGAAAACTGCCGTGAAAACAGCAGAAAAAAAGTGCAGGCAGTTTAAAATCGGCTTTAAAATTCCAGATGGAATTCTGAGGCAGATTTTTTCTCTGCCTGCAAAAAAACTTTGTGTGAACAGGGCCTAAGGGTGTATTCACATAGTGCAGTTTTGCCCCGTCTTTCCCACACGGCCAAAAACCATCGAAAAGCGCCTGCGTTTTACCACAATTTTTTCGATGAGGTTTTCGACTGTGTGACAAAAACACAGCAAAACCGCACTGTGTGAATATACCCTAAGAAAATATTTTTTTATTCAAATAAAAACTCCCCCGCACAACCCTCGTTAACCATTTTTTAATTTTTTTTTTAAATGTAGATCAAAATATTCCAGCGTATCTATGATGTAGTCCAAACGGTCGAGCAGAACCTGCAAAATAAAAAAATAAAGTTAGTAATATAAAAAATAAAAATCTTCTCACCTACAGCGGACTTCTGTCTTTTTCCTGCACTGCAATATAAACTACAGGCCAATAAAAAAGAATTCCCTTAGAGCAAGTTCACACGACGCTCAAAAAAAACAACAACGTGTAGACATGTAAAATACACCAGCGTTTCTTGTGATTTGCCTTCTAAAATACAGGCGTTTTTACGTGTTTTTTTAAGCATTTTGTGCATACTTTTTGCAAGTTTTTTGGCACGTATTTAGGACTCCCATTGACTATGGGAACATTTGGCGTGCTTTACGCAGCAAAGACTCAAGACGCTTCTTTTTTTCCACAACGCGTTCTTTTAAAACGTTTGCGTAAAAAATCGTGTTGTATGTACTAATGCCACGCTTTCCCATTGACGTAAATGGGAAGGTTAATCAAGTGGTTTTTGATGCCTCTTTCAAGGGGCTTTTAACACGTTTTGTGCGCGCTTTTTGCACGTTTTTTGGCGCGTAATTATTTTCCCATTGACTTTGAGAACATTTGGGACACTTTACGTGCCAAAGAATTGAGTAGATGCTTTTTTTTCCGCAAAGTGTTTTTTCAAAAACGCTTGCGTTAAAATTTGTGTTGTATGTTCTAACGGCGTGCTTTCCCATTGCTGTAAATGGGAAACGTAATCAAGTGTTTGATGCATTTTTTGGCGCGTAAAATGCCCCCCAAAACAGCGCCAAATACATGCCATGTGAACCTGTCAACTGAAAAGTCATCCACCACAGGGTCTTCCCTCTTGACTTTCATCATTAGCCTTTTACCATCTGCCATTGTAAAAACACTCGCAAAATGGAGATGGACACTGCTTAGCAATTTAAAGACACCTTTTCTTGGCTTGATCGTGCACGGGCCGGGAGGTTCATTAATGCACACAATCGTGCGATCCGGCAGCTATATTGAACAATATGTTGGAATACTAATAATCCCTGATGATGTTCCACTAAGAAGGGTGGTTCAGAAATGCGTAGGATTAACGCGATATAGCAAAATTACATAATAACACATTGAGTGAACATTGGTCAGCGATCTTACAACAGGGTGCTTGCTACCTAATACTGGAGGTCTTGATCTGAATTACTGACCATTCACTATACTTGGCTCTAAGAGCCGGACGAGCGCGGTGTAGCGCATGGTGTAGCGTGGTACGGCGCTAATACTATTCAATCAGTAGGACTCAGCGAATATATAATAATAGGAGAGACTGGTCTGGGGGTTCAAACTATCTATTGCCTTTTAGGCTATGTCTCTGCTGCTGACCCTATGATTGAGCCTGGTATACTTTGGCTTTAAGGGCCCATTTTAAAGATTTATCTAATTAAACTTATTTTAATCGTTCATTTCAGGCAGTAATATTTACAATTTAACGGAAGGAAAACCTAGTTATCAGAGTGATAATAATATACCAAAATGGAGATGGACACTGCTTAGCAATTTAAAGACACCTTTTCTTGGCTTGTAGCCAAAAATAAATAGGGAGGGGGTGAGTCTCCCTCCCACATTTACATCAGCTGTAAGTTTGGCTGCTTCGCCTGATTCACTTTGCTGTAATTTTGGGAAGTGCTCCCTCTGGTTTCCATTTGCCTTTCCGTTGAGAGGTTAACCTGACGGAAACCTCAGACGGAACCTATCAACGGAAGGGCAACGGTGATGTGAACACAGCCTTTGTCACTGTTTTGTGAGGTTTCCCTTGTTTTGATGGAATCAATAACTTTAGTTAACTGCATAGATTATGTCAAAACTGTCAAACGGAAAGCATTTGCAACCAAAAAGTTAACATTGAAAAAAATTATACTACAAACAGAAAGCTATGGTTTGCATTTTTATCAGTATAGTTTCCGTTCATGTGTTCCCCTGACAGAAAGGTCCAACGGAACCCCTAGAGAGATGTGAACAGAGCCTTAACAATACACTTACCTGCAGACTATTGGTGTTCTCCAAAGTTCCTGTATTGTCGTTACCTGCTTCTTCGTTACATCCATCCTCAATTTCTCTATTTGATAAAATTGTATGGGAAGACCTTGATACCTTCTGGTCCCTTGTAAATTTGAGTAAATAAAAATGCCACAAACTTGACGTGTACACTTCATCCACCCCCGCTCCTGATTTTGTGGGTGCTTCAACCTTTTTTAGTTATTTTTTGTACACTGTATGTATGTTTTGTATTTTCCTCTTGACAAATTTCAAGTCCGCCATTGGATAGTACTTTTGAGACATCTCTACAAGCTTTTGATAGGCCTCAGACTTCTTATTTCTATTGCAATAGTCTGGCATTTTGATCTTCCACAAGCACGGCACCGAGCGATAAGTTTCAATGAAGTCTTTCAGAAAATCTTCTATATGTTTCTTCATTGTAGGTGCTATAAAGAAGAAAGCAGTTTATTCATTCACATAAGTTAGGTATCAAAACAAATATGTAGCCAAAAAAATAAAATAAAAAATGTATTCGCAGTAGTAAATACTTGTACGATTGAAGGAGGGTGCTTGTTTAAATTCCCCTGCCTGTATGTTAAAGTTCGCTATAACAATAGTCATACTACGAGTAACCATTTATAACGTTCGTATTAGCGAATATAAATACACCATAGCTATACCTTTAGGTTTTTGAAAGTGCTCAAGGGCTAGATAAATATCCTTTCCGGTTGTAGCTTTCGAGCGTTTATTCGAAGTTTCAAAGCCTCGTGAAGCTTATATATCCACATGTTGCGTACGTAATTACGCTTTCCTTTGACCAATAGTAGTAGTGTGTTCGACACATGATTCGTTCTTCCTTTCGCACGTATTTCCGGTCCGTCCTAACCAACTACTGCATTTGGATGTTAAAAAGTTATGGGACACACCTCTCAGAAAAATCAAATACCTACTACTTTGTCGTTGAAAGACGAACGATACCTGTTTAAACTTGCGCATTTCGTGACGACGAACAATAATATTTCTCTCATTCAAAACGATGTGATTGTCGATTTACGAAGGATATATCGTTAATTGTTCGATCGCTTGCAATGTTTACACCTTAGCTGATTGATTACTTTTGCTCAATAGAACGATTATTCGACCGATAATCGACTCGTCTAAAAGGGCCTTAAGTCCTGGGTTCAATTTTGACCAAGGGCAATATCTGCAAGGAGATTGCTCTCTCCATGTTTCAATCTCTATAAACATAGTGATAGGTAAATTGCCCCTGTTGTGTTTGAGATAAGGAAATTAAATTGTGAGGCAGTGAGTGATAACTAATTCTTAACAGCGCTGCAGAATACATTGGTGCTATATAAGTCAAAAAAAATAAATAACTTATGTATTTACCTAACTGCTGACAGGAAAAGGTAATGTGGGGTTAAGAATTGTTGATTATTTGACAACTAGTACTATCTCTAGATAGAGAGAGTTAGAACATTTAGAACATTTCTATCAGGAGCAAAAACATTGTCAAGGTAAAACGACATCTGCAATGATCTCAGAGAAGCTAATTGCAATTTCCAAACAAATAAAAACTGTAGATTGGGCTGTAATAAAAGACTGCTCGTTCCTTGGCCTTGACCATAGTTTTTATCTTATTTGCTGCAAAGTTCTGAAAGCTATAAAGAATAATAAGAAATCAAATAAACTGATGGCCTTATAACTGGCCCAAATTAAAGAGGCTCTGTCACCACATTATAAGTGGCCTATCTCCTACATAAGGAGATTGGTGCTTTTTATTTAAAAAAACGATCTGTTTTCACCACTTTATTAGCGATTTTAGATTTATGCTAATGAATTGCTTAACCCCTTGAGTACCCAGCTCATTTTGGCCTTGAGGACTAGACCCATTTTTTCAAATCTGACATGTGTCACTTCATGTGGTAATAACTCTGGAATGCTTTTACCTATCCAATTGATTCTGAGATTGTTTTCTCATGACATATTGTACTTTATGTTAGTGAAAAAATTTGGTCGATAAATTCATTGCTTATTTGTGAAAAACACGAAAATGTAGAGAAAATTTGAAGAAATTATGATTTTTCCAATTTTAAATGTATCTGCTTGTAAAACAGATAGTAATACCACACAAAATAGTTACTAATTAAAATTTCCCATATGTCTACTTTATGTTTGCATCGTTTTTTGAACATCCTTTTATTTTTCTAGGATGTAACGTAAGGCTTAGAACTTTAGCAGCAATTTCTCATATTTTTAAGAAAATTTCAAAAAGCTATTTTTTTCAGGGACGAGTTCAGTTCTGAAGTGGTTTTGAGGGCCCTATATATTAGAAACCCACATAAACACCCCATTTTTAAAACTGCACCCCTGAAAGTATCTAAAACAGCATTCAGAAAGTGTTTCAACCCTTTAGGCGTTTTACAGGAATTGAAAGAAAGTAGAGCTGAAATGTTCAAATTTCATTTTTTTTTACAAAATTCATATGTAATACATTTTTTTCTGTACCACAGAAGGTTTTACCTGAGAAACGCATCTCAATTTTTATTGCCCAGGTTCTGCAGTTTTTAGAAATATCCCACATGTGGCCCTAGTGTGCTAATGGACTGAAGCATAGGCCTCAGAAGCAAAGGAGCACCTTGTGGATTTTGGGGCCTCCTTTTTTCAGAATATATTTTAGGCCACATGTCAGGTTTGAAGAGGTCTTGTGGTGCCAAAACAGTGGAAACCCACAAAAGTGACCCCCATTTTTTAAACTACACCCCTCAGGGAATTTATCTAGGGGTATAGTTAGCATTTTGACCCCACAGGTATTTTGCTATATTTATTGGAGTTAGTCTGTGAAAATGAAAATCTACTTTTTTTCTGGAAAAACTTAATTTTTTTTAATTTTTGCAAGAAATAACGGCGAAAAAGCACCCCAACATTTGTAAAGCAATTTCTCCCGATTACGGAAATACCCCATATGTGGTAATAAACTGCCACAGCAGGGCTCAGAAGGGACGGAGCACCATTTGGATTTTGCAGCTCAGATTTCGCTGAATTGGTTTCTGGGGGCCATGTCGCATTTGCAGAGTCCCTGAAGTACCAGTACAGTAGAAATTCACCAGGTGTGATCCCAATTTGGACACTATACCCCTGAAATAATTAAATTAGAGGTGTAGTGAGCATTTTGAGCCATCATGTGTTTTATAGATTTTATTAGAATTGGTCCAAGAAAATGAAAACATTTTTTTTTTTCCAATAACCTGTAGATTTAGCTCATAATTTTTCATTTCCACAAGGAATACAGGAGAAAAGACACCCCAAAATGTGTTACACAATTTCTCCTGAGTAGGGAAATACCCCATATGTGGTTGTAAACGGCTATTTGGACATACGGCAAGGGTCTAAACGGAAAAAGCGCAATTTCGTTTTTGGAGTGGAGATTTTACAAAATTTGTTTTTGATGCCATGTTGCATTGCGCTGAGGTACCAGTACAGTGAAAACTCCCGAGAAGTGACCCCATTTAGGAAACTACACCCCTCAAGGAATTCATCTAGAAGTATAGTGAGCATTTTGACCCCAAAGGTTTTGCAGAAATTAGTGCACAGTGGATGTTGCAGATTGAAAATTGCCATTTTCCACAGATATGCTATTTCAGTGCCCAATGTGTTGGGCCCAGCTTGTACCACTGGAGACATACGCCCCATAAATTGTTAAGCGGTTCTCCAGAGTACACTAATACCCCATATGTGGTCATAAACTGCTGTTTGGGCACACTGCCAGGCCCAGAAGGTGCGCCATTTGGCTTTTGGAACGCAGATTTTGCTTGGTAGTAGTTTTGTTTAGTATTTCACTGGTGTTTCAGTTTATAATGTGGGGGCATATGTAAACTGGGCGGAGTAAATTAGGGTATACGTTAGCTGGGTGGAGGTATATGTAAGCTGTGCGGAGTAGATCAGGGTATATGTAAGCTGGGCGGAGTACATCAGGGTATATGTAAGCTGTGAGGAGTACATCAGGGTATATGTAAGCTGTGCGGAGTAGATCAGGGTATATGTAAGCTGGGCGGAGTACATCAGGGTATATGTAAGCTAGGTGGAGTTCATCAGGGTTTATGTTAGCTGGGCGGAGTGTATTAGGGTATATGTAAGCTGTGCGGAGTACATCAGGGTATATATAAGCTGGGCGGAGTACATCAGGGTATATGTAAGCTATGTGGAGTACATCAGGGTATATGTAAGCTGGGCGGAGTGCATCAGGTCATAATAGGATGATGTAATAATGGGGAGAATGAATAATAAAATGATCCATGGATAGTGACGTACGCTTTTAACCAATCCTTTATGCACAGGCCGGATTATTGGGTGCAGGAGTCGAACTTCTAAAGGGTGTCCGTGGTATTGTACAAAATATCTGCACTCCAGCATTGCCTAATCTTTGACTTCTTCACTAGCCCCATATATAAACAAGAGAAAAGAAGTCCATAAATATCAGAATTTTGAGAAAGTAGGAAAAACTTTATTATTAATCAAAACATGAGAATCTAAAACAGGTCTTGTAACTGGATCAAAGTAATGTACACTTTGTCAGAAATATGTATAAACAGTACATAACATGAGAAATCACATCTATATTATATCCCAATCCAGGGATGTATCCAGGTGGATAGGTATATGTCAGGAAAAGTGAAGAACTCAAAATATGAGCTTACACCCAATAAGCATAACCAATGTAATGAATATATATGAGACCTGACAGAATCTCCATAATGTGCTTACCCATATTTCCGTAGTGTAGTGGTGTGACCTAGAGGATAAGGTAGCGCCCCGACATGCGTTTCGCGTGTAGCTTTTTCTAGCCCCATATGTAGCACAGACCCCAAAATGTCATAGTTTCCGCTGCATTTACAGGGTCTACCAGTGGGGGCTGCAAATGATGACGTGGGTTTTTAGGTGAAGAACTGCTGCACATATAAATTAGTCTGGGCCGTCGTTTTGCATTATTGCGTTCCAAGAGTCATAACTTTTAATTTTTCCGTTAACGAGCTGTGTGAGTGCTTGATTTTCATGGGACGAGCTGTAGTTTTTATTAGTATTATTTTGGGGTACATGCGATAATTTGATCAGTTTTTATTCCATTTTTTGTGAGGTGAGGAGACCAAAAAACAGAAATTCTTTCACTGTTTTTTTTATAATTTTTAACGCCGTTCTCTGTGCAGTATAAACAACATGTTTACTTTATTCTGCGGTTAGATACGATTATGCCAATACCAAATTTATATCGTTTTTATATGTTTTACTACTTTTACAAAATAAAAACACTTTTTTCAAAATAAAATGTTTTAGTGTCACCATGTCCTGAGAGCCATAACTTTTTTATTTTTTTGTCGACAGAGCTTTGTGAGGGCTTGTTTTTTGCGTGACACGCTGTAGTTTTTATTGGTACATGTTTGGCTACGCGCAACTTTTTGATCAGTTTTTATTCCATTTTTTTGGAAACAACGTGACCAAAAAAGCAAATTCTGCCATTGTTTTTTATTGTATTTTTTTATGGTGTTCACCGTGCGAGATAAATAATATGATATTTTTTTAGGTCAGGCCGATACGAATGCGGCGATACCTATTATGTCTAGTTTTTTTTTTTCGTTTTTTTCTAATTATAAAGGACTTGATCAGGGAAACAAGGCGATTATTGTTTTTATTACGTAAAACTTTTATTTATTTATTTATCTAAAACTTTTTTTCTTCACTTTTTATTTTACACATACTAGGGGACTGGAAGATCTGATCTTCTGATCCCCTGTACAATACACTGCACTACTTCTGTATGTACTTGTGTAGTGCAGTGTATTGTAACTGTCAATTTACAACTCACAGTTGAGCCTATTACATCCTGCGTTGGGCAGGACCTAATAGGCTCCCGTACCTGGCAACCAGGAAGCCGTTGCTAGGCTTCCTGGTTGCCATTGCAACCATCAGAACCCCGCGATTTTTTGCGGGGGGGGGCAATATGGTGCAGAGGGAGCCCCCTCCCTCTGTATCAATCACTTAAATGCCGCTGTCGCTATTGACAGCGGCATTTAAGGGGTTAAACTACAGTGATCGGGGAGAACAGTGATCGCTGTTGTTGCAGTGGGATGTCGGCTGTATATTACAGCCGACACCCGATGAAGATGGAGCGAGCACAGCTCCTGTGCCCGCTTCATCCTCAGGGCGTTACTGTACGCCCATTTTCGGGAAGGGGTTAATAAAAATAGTGTTTTTTTTTTTTACACAGCTTTCTCTGATCTCCTCACGGATCTCACAGAAATGAGGAGATCAGAGAAAGTGACAGGAGCGCTCTCCTGTAGACGACGTCACAGACGGCAGTGATTGGTCAGTCTCTGAAGACTGACCAATCACAGCAATCGCCGGCATGGGGGCCTGCTAATTGGTCCCCAGGCCGGTAACAGAGACGGTTAGCTGTCAATGACAGCTGCCGTCGCTGTTATATCACTATGTGATTTCACATAGTGACAGTTTATTCCTGCTCTGCAATAGTACGGCGCAGGTCCACTTCAATAAGCGGCGTGTGCCGTACTATTGCGGAGCAGGTACGCAAGGGGTTAAAGCCCAAGTGTGCGTGTTTCCACTTTAGACCAAGTGGGCGTTGTACGGAGGAGTGTATGATGCTGACCAATCAGTGACCAATCAGCGTCATGCACTCCTCTCCATTCATATAGTCAGCGCATAGGGATCCTTTTAGTTCACTATGTGCTGTCTTATACTAACACATTAACTATACTGAAGTGTTTAGACAGTGAATAGACATTCCACGGGATCTCTATTCACAATCTGTGCACTTCGTTACTGTTTCTGTGGTAGTTACAGCAGAGGAAGCATAATCTCGTTGTAATCTGTCATTTACTTCGTAATCTCGCGGGATCATGCTTACTCTGATGTAACTACCACAGACCGAGTAACGAAGTGCAGCGATTGTGAATAGACATCCCGTGGAATGTCTATTCACTGTCTAAACACTTCAGTATTGTTAATGTGTTAGTATAAGACAGCACATAGAGATCTAAAAGGATCCCTATGCGCTGACTAAATGAATGGAGAAGAGTGCATGACGCTGATTGGTCAGCGTCATACACTCCTCTGTACAACGCCCACTTGGTCTAAAGTAAAAACACGCCCACTTGGGCATTAAGCAGCTCATTAGCATAAATCTAAAATCGCTAATAAAGTGGTGAAAACAGATCGTTTTTTTAAATAAAAAGCACTGCTGTCACTTACATTATAGCACCCATCTCCTTATGTAGGAGATAAAGCACTTATAATGTGGTGACAGAGCCACTTTAAGGTGTTTTTCACGCGGCAGTATTTGGCGTCAGTATTTGTAAGCTAAAACCAGGAGTGGGCCCAAAATACGGATAGAGATATAAATCTTTCCATTATATTTCTTCTGTGTAGGTTCCACTCCTGTTTTTTGCTCCCAAATTCTGAAGCAAAATACTGACCAGAATACTGCCATGTGAAAGAGACATAAAGCATAATTCCACTTTTAGTAGCATGCACAAAATCACAATTTACATGGTGCATGGATTACGGCCACTTTCACATGCCAGTATTTTGGGCAGTATTCTGCCTCAGTATTTGTAAGCCAAAACCAGAAGTGGGTTCAAAACCTGAAAGAGGTGCAAATCTTTCCATTATACTTTTCTGTCAGGGTTCCACTACTAGTTTTGGCTTCCAACTGAAGCAAAATACTGACTTAAATACTGCCGTGTAAATGAGGCCTAAATTTGAATACATATATAGGGAAGGGAGTATAGGCAAATGTGACCAGCTCAAATATATGAACACGTGGTTATGGTTCCTTAGACATTGTGAGATGGACGTTTTCCTGCAGCCAGGTCTCAAAATCTCTGAGATAGAAGCTAAGTGGGCGCAACGCTGGGAAGAGTATCACAGGGACCTTTATGGTACAGTTGGCATCGTAAAGGGGTAGTCCTATCTGAGCAACTTCTTCTCTAACAGAAGACTCGCTAGTGATCGCAGCAGTTTCAGCTGCTGAAACCCCCCAGCGATTTGCTGTTATTGTTAGGGAAGATAGGATCAGAAACACGAGAAGTATAATATTACTCAAGAGTGGTTGTTAAGGATCTGCCAGGCACAGCTTCTGTATCCACGCCCATAGGTAATCAGTCTGCACCTGCTTCTATGTCTGTGAGACTGACTCCATCTTCCACCACTCAGGATGGCAGGCTTAGGAGTGGGAGAGCCTATCACAGCCTGGCCAGACGGAGCTAGCTCCTGCCCTCTGTCTATTTATACCTGCCTTTCCTGTTCCTCCTTGCTTGTGATTCTTCTCTGTTGGTTTCCTGGCCCTGCTGCAGCTTCTTGAACTACTTGTCCCTGCTTCGTATGGACCCTGGCTTACTGACTACTCTTCTGCTCTGCGTTTGGCACCTCGTACTCTCCTGGTTTGACTCGGCTCGTTTACTACTCTTGTTGCTCACGGTGTTGCCGTAGGCAACTGCCCCGTTTCCCTTTGTTCTGTGTTTCCTTGTCTGGTTGTCTGTCGTGCACTTACTGAGTGTAGGGACCGTCGCCCAGTTGTACCCCGTCGCCTAGGGCGGGTCGTTGCAAGTAGGCAGGGACTGAGTGGCGGGTAGATTAGGGCTCACTTGTCTGTTTCCCTATCCCTGTCATTACATAATCACAAGCCCATATACCTACTCTACCCTGGTCCCTCACACCACTATGGACCCCCTTGAGACCCTGGTTCAGCAAATGCAGGGTCGCTCCCTACAGGTCCAGGCCCTGGCTCAGAGGGTCAACCAGCCTGATGCTACCATGGTAGTGCCCCTCACCTCTTGAACCCCACCTCAAGTTGCCTGACCGGTTCTCAGGGGACCGGAAGACTTTTCTCTCCTTTCGGGAGAGTTGTAGGCTCTATTTTCGTTTAAAGCCCCACTCCTCAGGTTCTGAGAGCCAGCGGGTGGGTATAATTATGTCCCGGCTCCAGGACGGGCCCCAAGAATGGGCCTTCTCGTTGGCTCCTGACGCCCCTGAACTTTCCTCCGTTGATCTTTTCTTTTCTGCTCTCGGACTCATTTATGATGGGACTGACAGGACTGCCTTTGCCGAGAGTCAGCTGGTGACCTTACGTCAGGGTAAGAGACCTGTTGAGGAGTATTGCTCTGACTTTAGGAAGTGGTACGTAGCTTCTCGGTGGAATGACCCTGCCTTAAGGTGCCAGTTTAGGTTGGGTCTGTCAAACGCCCTGAAAGACCTGCTAGTTAGCTATGCCTCTTCTGACTCCCTAGACCAGGTTATGGCTTTAGCGGTACGACTTGACCGACGTCTCAGGGAACGACAACGTGAACGTTTATGTGTTTTCTCCTCTGACTCCCCCATGATGCCTCCCGAGGTTCCGTTGCTTCGTTCTTCCACGGAAGACTCGGAGGTACCTATGCAACTCGGGGCCTCCGTGTCCCCACAACAACGTAGAGAGTTCCGCAGGAAGAATGGTCTCTGCTTCTATTGTGGGGATGACAAGCATCAAGTGAACACCTGTCCTAGGCGTAAGAATAAGCAGCCGCGGTCTTCCAGAATTTCATAAATGAGATTTTAAGAGTCTACCTGGGGGTATTTCTTGTAGTGTACCTTGATGACATACTTGTGTTTTCCAAGGACTGGTCCTCCCACATTGAGCAAGTGAGGAAGGTGCTCCAGGTCCTTCGGGAAAACAAACTGTTTGCGAAGACCGAAAAATGTGTGTTTGGGGTGCAGGAGATACAATTTTTGGGTCAAATCCTCACTCCTCATGAATTCCGCATGGACCACGCCAAGGTCCAGGCTGTGGCGGAATGGGTCCAACCTGCCTCCCTAAAGGCGTTACAGTGCTTCTTGGGGTTCGCTAATTATTACAGGAGATTTATTGCTAACTTCTCGGTCATCGCTAAGCCTCTTACGGATCACACTCGCAAAGGTGCTGATCTCCTCAGCTGGCCTCCTGAGGCTGTCACGGCTTTTGAGGTCCTTAAGAAGTGCTTTATCTCGGCCCCTGTGCTGGTTCAGCCCAACCAAATGGAGCCATTTATCGTGGAGGTTGACACGTCCGAGGTGGGAGTGGGGGCTGTCTTGTCCCAGGGTACCAGGTCCCTCACCCATTTCCGTCCCTGTGCCTACTTCTCCAGGAAGTTTTCGCCCACTGAGAGTAACTATGATATTGGCAACCGCAAACTCTTAGCCATTAAATGGGCATTTGAAGAGTGGCACCACTTCCTGGAGGGGGCTAGGCACCAGGTAACGGTCCTTACCGACCACAAGAATCTGGTTTTCCTAGAATCGGCCCGGAGGCTAAACCCGAGACAAGCTCGATGGGCGTTATTTTTTACCAGATTCAATTTTTTGGTCACCTATAGGGCTGGGTCAAAAAATGTTAAGGCTGATGCACTGTCGCGTAGCTTCATGGCCAGTCCTCCTTCGGAGGAAGATCCTGCTTGTATTTTGCCTCCAGGTATAATCATTTCCTCTATTGATTCTGATTTAGTCTCTGAAATTTCTGCTGATCAATGTTCAGCTCCCGGGAACCTTCCTGAGAACAAGCTGTTTGTTCCCCTGCAATTCCGGCTAAGGGTACTTAGGGAAAATCATGACTCCGCACTATCTGGTCATCCAGGCATCCTGGGTACCAAGCACCTCATTGGCAGAAACTATTGGTGCCTGGGTTGCCTAAAGACGTTAAGGCCTACGTCGCCGCTTGTGAGGTTTGTGCTAGGTCCAAGACTCCCAGGTCCCGACCAGCGGGCTTACTACGTTCTTTGCCCATTCCCCTGAGACCTTGGACCCATATCTCCATGGATTTTATCACCGATTTGCCTCCATCTCAAGGCAAGTCGGTGGTGTGGGTTGTAGTAGATCGCTTCAGTAAGATGTGCCTCTTTGTGCCCCTCAAAAAACTACCCAATGCTAAGACGTTAGCTACCTTGTTTGTCAAACACATCCTGCGTCTCCATGGGGTCCCTGTCAATATTGTTTCTGACAGAGGGGTACAATTTGTTTCTTTGTTTTGGAGAGCTTTCTGTAAAAAGTTGGAGATTGATCTGTCTTTCTCCTCTGCCTTCCATCCTGAAACTAATGGCCAAACCGAGAGGACTAATCAGTCTCTAGAACAATATTTAAGGTGTTTTATCTCTGACTGTCAATATGATTGGGTCTCATTCATTCCCCTCGCCGAATTTTCCCTTAATAACCGGGTCAGTAACTCGTCAGGGGTCTCCCCCTTTTTCTGTAATTTTGGGTTTAATCCATGGTTCTCCTCCGTTTCACCTGGTAGTTCCAACAATCCCGAGGTAGAGGTCGTTCATCGGGAACTGTGCACAGTCTGGGCCCAGGTTCAGAAGAACCTAGAGGCGTCCCAGAGCATACAAAAAACTCAGGCAGATAGAAGACGTTCTGCTAACCCCTTGTTTATGGTCGGGGATCTGGTGTGGCTATCGTGAAAGAACTTGCGCCTTAAAGTCCCGTCCAAGAAGTTTGCTCCCCGGTTTATAGGGCCGTACAAGGTAATTGAAGTCCTCAATCCTGTCTCCTTCCGACTGGAGTTGCCCTCATCTTTTCGAGTGCACGACGTGTTTCATGCCTCCCTCCTTAAACGCTGCTCCCCGTCCTTGGCTCCCTCGAGGAAACCTCCTGTCCCCGTTCTCACCCCTGAGGGGGTAAAATTCGAGGTGGCCAAGATTGTGGACAGCAAGATGGTCCAAGGCTCCCTCCAGTACCTGGTCCATTGGAGAGGATACGGGCCTAAGGAGAGGACTTGGGTACCCGCCCGGGATGCTCACGCTGGGGTATTGGTCAGGAGGTTCCACCTTAGTTTCCCCAATAAACCAGGTCCATCTAGAAAGGGTCCGGTGGCCCCTCATAAAAGGGGGGTACTGTTAAGGATCTGCCAAGCACAGCTTCTATATCCACGCCCATAGGTAATCAGTCTGCACCTGCTTCTATGTCTGTGAGACTGACTCCATCTTCCACCACTCAGGATGGCAGGCTTAGGAGTGGGAGAGCCTATCACAGCCTGGCCAGACGGAGCTAGCTCCCGCCCTCTGTCTATTTATACCTGCCTTTCCTGTTCCTCCTTGCTTGTGATTCTTCTTTGTTGGTTTCCTGGCCCTGCTGCAGCTTCTTGAACTACTTGTCCCTGCTTCGTATTGACCCTGGCTTACTGACTACTCTTCTCTGCGTTTGGCACCTCGTACTCTCCTGGTTTGACTCGGCTCGTTTACTACTCTTTTGCTCACGGTGTTGCCGTGGGCAACTGCCCCGTTTCCCTTTGTTCTGTGTTTCCTTGTCTGGTTGTCTGTCGTGCACTTACTGAGTGTAGGGACCGTCGCCCAGTTGTACCCCGTCGCCTAGGGCGGGTCGTTGCAAGTAGGCAGGGACTGAGTGGCGGGTAGATTAGGGCTCACTTGTCTGTTTCCCTATCCTTGTCATTACAGTGGTGCTGAGTTTTCCAGAGTGGAAGACGCTGTTTGCAGTGGCTTTTCGCTCTGACTAATAGAGAGGGTTGAAGTGGGCGAACCCCTCTATGACATACACATGTCAATAGGGTATTTGGACAAGGGTTGTCTTAATGGGATTACCCCCATAAGACTTAACCCCTTAGTGACCACCAATACGCCTTTTCACGGCGGTCACTAAGGGGCCTTAGGCTAGGCCGTCGCCTTTTCACGGTGAACCAGTCTAAGTCCTGCATGGGTGTCCCATGCAGGCTGGAGCCGGAGCTCCAGCCGGGCTCCTGCTCCAATGCCCGCAATCGAAGTTTACTTAGATCGCGGCCGTTTAACCAGTTAAATCCTGCGATCAATAGTAACCGCATCATTTAACTTCTTTACAGAGGGAGGGAGCTCCCTCGCTCACCCATCGGCGGTAAAAGCCTGATAAAAGCCCCCAGGTCTGTCTTGGGAAAATGCCTATTAGGACGTGCCAGAGGCTTGTCCTAATAGATTGCCTCTCAGATTTAGGCCGGATTCACACGAGTGTGCGTTTTGCGCGCGCAAAAGGTACTTAACAGCTCCGTGTGTCAGCCGCGTATGGTGCTTTTCTGTTTTCATTCATACTTTTTACTGCTGTTGCGCGAATAACGCGCATCACACGGAAGTGCTTCCGTGTGCTGCGTGTGATTTTCACGCACCCATTGACTTCAATGGGTGCGTGATGCGCGAACAACACACAAATATCGGTCATGTCGTGAGTTTTACGCAGCGGACACACGCTGCGTGAAACTCACGGACAGTCTGTATGGCCCCATAGACTAACATAGGTCCGCGCGTTGCACGGACGTATATCACGTTCATCTGAATAAGCCCTTACACTGACAGGCAATAATGCTCTGGTATACGAAGTATACCAAAGTATTATAACAGCGATCTGAAGATGACTAAAAAAAATAAGTAATAAATGTGAAATAAAAATTATTAATAAAAATGACAGTAAAAAAATAAATAATACAATTTTTTTCCATAAAAAGTGGTTTTATTTAGTAAAAGTGTAAAAAATAAATAAATGTACACATATATATGGTATCGCCGCGACCGTAATGATTCAAACAATAAAGTTAATATGTAATTTAAACTGCAAGGTGAACACCGTAAAAAATAACCCGCAAAAAACCATGGTGAATTTGCATTTCATTGCCCCCCCCAAAAAGTCATAATAAACGTTAATCAAGAAGTCCCATGTACCCCAAAACAGTACCAATCAAAGTTACGCCTCGTCCCGCAACAAACAAGCCCAAAAAAACACTACATTGACGGAAAAATAAAAAAATTACGGCTCTTGGAAAGCGACGATGTAAAATCAAATAATTTTAGTTCAAAAGTGTTTTTATTGTGCAAAAGTCGTGAAACATAAAAAAACTCTACATATGTGGTATCGCTGTAATCGTACCGACCCATAGAATAAAGGCAATGTGTTATTTACGCCGCACAGTGAACGGTGTCCATTTAAAACGCACAGAACAATGGTGGAATTTCAGGGTTTTTTTCTATTCCCCCCCAAAAAGTTAATAAAAAAATTATATGTACCCCAAATTGGTGCCATTAAAAAGTACAACTAATCCCGCAAAAAAACAAGTCCTAATACAGCTATGTCGACGGAAAAATAAAAAAGTTATAGCTCTTTGAATGCAACTATAGAAAAACGAAAAAAATTGCTTCGTCATTAGGGCCTAAAATAGGCTGGTCACTAAGGGGTTAATGTGAAGACTAGGTTGTAAGATTTAAAATAAACTGACAGAAAATATAATGGGTTAAAAAAAGTTTCAAAAGATACACTCAATTATGTTTTGTCTCGCTTATTGAATCTAAATGTAGCCTGGTGGAAATGTGTTGTTTCCTCCTTTTTTTAAAAAATTTAGTAGCCTGCGTAATTCCTACTATGATTCATGTGTCAGCTATCCAGTCCAGCATTGCTTAGCACACTATTCATATGCAGTAATTTGTCACCTGCTCACTGTAACTGTAATTGTAAATTCAATATTTCAGATGGTTTAAACATATTCACTTTGCCTAATTAAACTTACATGTACTCAAAAATGTTCCAATTTTCTTTGTCTTTTCTTACTATAGATCTAGACAAACACATAAGATAGCTGCCAGCTATCTCCCCCACTGCCCCACAAACATGTATGCTCAGATCAGCGGTGTTTGCATGTTTACTGCGCTGGAATAAGCTGGTTACGGAGGCACTTGGTGGCTGGAGGCTAGTATCTGGAACCCACCGTCCAGCACCGCTTGGGAGCAGCCACACAGTCATAGAATTAAATGATACAATTTTTATGCCTGCAGCCACCACAAGGGGAACATACTATATATATATATATAAAATACATTGTTGCGGCCGCGGACCGTCGCTCTCACTTACCCCCAGACGGTCGTTACCGCAGACGTCCATGTCCGGGCCAGCGTCTCCCTCCCAGGAGACGCCAGCACTTGCATCTGCCCAGCTCTGCACTGGCCTCTAGGGTGTGCCCACGCGCTCGTTCCCGGCCTTCAAAGGCCAGCACGCATATGAATAGAACTAAACAATTATCCCTAGATCACCCTGGGCTATAAAAAGGGCACTGCCCTATTACTCATTGCCTGAGCGTTGTTGTGTATTCCTATGTCAGTCTTAGCAAGTGGTTCCTTATTCGTATCCTGTTCCCAGTGTTCCCGTGCCCTGCTACCTATATCCCATGCTGTGTTTGTTCCTGAGCCTCTTCTAGTGTTGGAGTCGTGTTGTGCCATCTGTCTTGCCTGCTGTCATACACCACGTCTGGTGTCATCTACCACATCTGCTGTTATACACCACGTCTGGTGTCATCTGCCACACCCATTGTCATACACCACGCCACGTCTGGTGTCGTCTGCCATGCCTGATATCATCCGCCACATGTGACGTCATCTACCTTCAAATTCCATCTGTGCCTAAGCCTCTGCTACTGTCTGGACTATTACAGGTACTCTTGTGCTTGCACTTTGCATAGACTCTGTAGACTGTTGTTTGGCCAACTGCTACTACACTACGGCGGTGCGGCCCAGTGGGTCCACATACCTACAGATCGTGAGATATATATATAGCTAGTATGAGTGCTGTATAAATAACTCTTCAGTTAGCTCCCCCTAGTGGTTGCTGCAGGCAGCCAGAAATGTATTCTGTGTAAAGTGAAGAATAGGATCTGGAGTTCTGTAACAGATAAACAGAAAATTGACCACAATAAAAATATATTGGGAAATTGGTACCCAATCTTGGATCGGGTTAGATAAAAGTATGTTTAAATTAAGTTAAATAATAGGTACAAGTGAATATATACACTGCCCTAAACCACCATACATAATACCCCTTAACCACCCTAAACCACTAGGAATATTAGATGTTAACCTCTAAATCATCCTAGACATCCAAGGACATTATGCATTAACCCATAACCAACCTAGAGAACTACAGATATTAATGCACCTTACCAGACCACCCAAGATATATTCTCAACCTCTGGTACATATACCGCAGTGGGTACATGCACTGTTCTCATGCTGTAATTTTAAAGTGCAGAAACTTGTATAATTATAGTATTGGGGGTACTTTGCTGTAATTTATTTGAGTTGGGACATGTTCAGACGTGGCAGTTTTTCCGCTGCAGATTTTGCTGCAAATACGTGGCAATTATGCAACAAATCTGCAGCAACATTTGCATATTTGACAGTTTGTTCAGACATTGCAGATTTCACAGCGGACTCGCCAAATCCGCAGTGAAATTCCTCTGCTTCTCCGTTGGCGGCCATGCATGCTGCGGAATGAAAATTCTGCACCTAATTTCCGCAATGTATGCACTGAAGTTACCTAAAAAGCCAAAGAAAATAATGGGAAAAAAAAGTTTGCTGTGGATTTCCACTGCGGACTGTACGCAGCAGAATTCCACAGCAATTCCGCCACATCTGAACATGCCCTTAGGGGGTACTTAGCTTAGAAACACAGAGAAACAGAAGGGACATTACCCAGAATACCATTGCCAACCCATAACCACCCCATGTAAAAATGTGTGATGTAGTCCATGTAGAAAGTTGGCAAAGAGTATAATGGTCATTGGGGCATCTGCCTTCTCTGCTATGGACAACAATGAATTTGGACTACCTCCACTTATGGACAAATAACTGACAATTCTCCGTAAAGGTTTTTTTTAATGACCTTTATAAAAGAAACCACAGCAGGCTCCAAATAGTATTGAACTACCTTTAAAATTCCACATCATTTCTGTGCCCCAGTCGGAATTTTGCAAAACCCCATTCGTCGACGAAAGTCAGCACAGATTTTGAGGTCAAACTGCAGTTCAAACAGACTTTGTCCTTTTTCGTTCCAGATTTCACCAACTAAATCTGGATGATACTCACGCAAATTTTGTTTGAGAGTTGCTAGGCTGTTTTAAGCGGAAATTTTTGCTGAGTGTGGACATTACCATATTCTAAAAACAAGTGGAAGTCCTACATAGAAGAGTGGACCCTGTTAAAGTAGCACCAAGTGGGGTGCCAACTTTATATTGATTGTCCCGTATACGGTTGAGGATGCCATTTCAGCAAAACATGTTTGGGGGGGGGGGGGCGGTTTAAGTGCTCTTAATCACACGTATGGTTTTGCTGATATTTTTAAGTGTTCCGAAAAATAATAATAATGAATTTAGTTATGTTGTAATAGTAGAGCGGGGGGAAAAAAGGTATTTTTTGCCTTGAATCGCAATTTCAAGTGTTAATTCTGGTCATGAATCTGGCACATTCTGCATGGTAGAAAGATGATGGTGCACCGCTTGCATGGTGCGCAAGGATGAATTAACCACC